>NC_057801.1:322121425-322421425 GCF_018294505.1 Triticum aestivum | reverse complement strand
ACATGATGCATGGATGCTAAAGGAAAGATAAGCAAGGCCTGAACTGGGGATGTGACAACTCACCCCCACTAAACAAGAATCTCGTCCCGATATTCAAGACGTGAGGTAAGAGGATAGGGGGTCACAAAACTATCACAATCTTCATGATCCATTTGCCCTTCTCGAAGATGTTGATTCATTGATTCAAATGGATCTTGACGTCTTTGCTTCGAGAACTCCAACCGACATGACAACGAGAGGAGAAAGAAAACTCTAGAAGGATCGATCTTCTCGAAGGTTGAACAACTTAGGATTAACTCACGGAATGAGACATAGCAACATCTCTCGAGCTGAGAGACGAAGCACACCTCTAGAGGAATGGAGTGGAACAGATGACGGAGGTTTACCAGGTAGACTACAATTCCACACTTAAGAAGGTGGTGATCGGTTGTCAACGTAGCGAGGAGTTGAATTGCCATGATATCATAACAAGACATCTTAGAGGAGGTGACTCGTAGAATATATCCCCCTTAAGTGGCAAAAGAATTATCTTTGATTCAGAGATCATTGAAACTCTTTATACCAGCCTAAGGCAAATCACAATTGATCATTTGAAAGAGTCCGAAAGAATGACATTCTCGGGCCAGAATGGATGATGTGGACTACCATGTTGAAGACAACGCAACGTATGATCTTGCTTATCATCGGAGATGGATGGAACCCATGGTAGAATGATGCAATGATGGTGCAAGTTGGGGATAAAATGCAAATGCTGGGAATGATTCTAGTAACTGGGGAGAAAACCCAACAGTAGAGAATGATTCCATTGTTTGAAAGGGTTATAGCATAACCGAGGGAACTGAGAGCAATCCCGGTTAGTGCCGGCGATGAAGCCTAGAGCTTGTGTGTGCTCTCAAGAACTTGAGCATTTCCATATTCATCAAGGTTTTACCAATATCCTTGTCAAGGATCCTGGCAACACAACGTACTACCATGATGAATAGTGATGGACGATGCAGATGCAAATGGAGATAACACTTTCTCAGATTTCACCTTAGCGAAGCCAAGTAAACAAAATCTGGATGATCGACCAAGAGACATTTAGCACTCCGCTTCTAATGTTCTCCTTGATGTGCTAGTGCAACCCATTAATTAAAATGGTTTGGTTCCCAGAACATCAAGTAAAAGGTCGGACTTCGGGAGCACGAGAATCCATAAGGAATAACTATGGAGGTAAATCCTATGAAATCCTCATGGGGAGGTGGCCAACTTCCTCAATCAAGATACTACAATAATGGGTCTTCCGGATGGGTGTGTTGGCCATGACATCCACTTACCGGGTTACAGAGAGACCAATATTATAATTCTTGGGAAACGTTCCAACCATCATATCTGCCTCAGATTCAGATCTGGTTGGTGTCAGAATAATCTAGACTCATCGAGTCTAGAAAGTAAAATGAAAGTTTGCTACACAAATCGACGAGATGATGTTGCGAGATTCTTGGGGAATGAACTACGATAGCAAGCTCCAAAACATGAGCGAGTTTTGCTACAACATGTGAACACGCTGTCCCAGACAAGCATGACCACATAGTAGTCTTATAATAAAAATACTACCGAGTTCTGGTTGGGAACCATCATCGAGGATAACGGAATCTTGTGCATGATCTAGAATTAGCACAACACGCTCCTTTTCCTTGAGCAAATCAATCAGTGGCTTGGTGTGCTAGAGACACATATAGAGTGAAGGTTGCAAGTCTCCAAACCACAGAGTACTTCGCACATGTGCATGACTGATTTGGGATGATTCCAAAGGAAGCAACATTGAATTTCTCGAATCCATGGCGACAACTTGCATCAAATGCACATGAATTAGAGGAAATCACTTCTTTCGTCCGGGCATATGCTCCATGCACGGGACATGAAGATAATGCTTATAAAAGTTTCCAACACTAGCTTAATGTTCAACAAAATTATGGAGAGGACAAGGATGTTGTCGATGAGCTCAGCAACAATTCATCCATGTTACCATAAAAATGGAGTTCCACAATTATGTGAACAAGTGATAGCATTGGTCAGACCCAAGAGATATAATGGTGTATGCTCGAGGGATCGACCACGAGTAAGACAACATTAAGAATATCGTTGGTTATGATTTGATTTGACGATAGCCCATAGGTCCAACAATTGTATAAGACAATAGGTCCAACAATTTACCACGAGGATTAATCAATGAAGATATCATCTTTCTTCAACACACACACACAAAGTTATCCCTTTGGAATGAACTGAGTCGGACAAGCTTTTACCTTCCAACTCTCCAAGTTGTTGTTCAGCTTAACCAACTAGCTTAGGGGTACCCAACACAAATTCTTGGAGAAGGGGTGATTTACAGGAATAAACCAACTTGATCACGAACTCAACATAGTGGTCAAGTGACGACCTGGTGATACTTCTAAGAAGATATTCAGAAAATCACGAACCACCAATATGTTACTAAGCTCGAGAACACTTGCTTTTAAGGGCAAGACGATATGAACAAATGAGCAAGGGGTTGACACAATCCTAACTCATTGATCGGAGAGTGCACCGAAAATAAGGACTAGGTAGCACGATCAACCTTAGGGTGATGATTCAATAACCAACACGCTAAGAATGAGGTTATTGTCCATTTAACTACCAAGCAACAGAGTTGCTAGGAGTATATATTTCACACATCACAATTCACTTGTCGGCGTTCCGTTTGCAACAACATGGGAGCCGAGAAATGAATAATGAGGGTGAGAAATATCACTGTATCAAGAGTTCATAGAATGGTGTGCAATTCCCATGACATTCTTGATATAAAGATGGTAATACTCCAAGGTAGAGCAGAACAAGAGCTAGATTAGCATTTTGATCTGCGGAACACAATGGCTTTGCCCCAATCCTAGAAATGGATGAGGTACTGGAGTTTGTTTCTCCTAGTCATTCTGAACTAGAATGGCTTAACGGCCCACAAGAGTAATAGGCATCGACGAATGAACGCACGCATACTCTTGACTATCAATTGATAGACAAGGGTCAGAAGACAACTAAAGAGAACAACTCAAGGAACATATAACTTTCTGAGTTGTGGATGCATAGGTTAGTATGTCGAATCAAGTTCAGCAGGTTTCTTCCGGATAACCCATGCAGAAAGGTAGAACTGGCAGAATCACAATTATGAATGGAGAACTCATAGAGAGCACTCTTGTTGTGATCTTTTGGTTCAAAGAACTTCTGTCATAAGAAGTTCATGGTATTTGAAAGAAGGAAATACCACAGACCTCGAGGACTATCGCAAGATTACTAATATCTTAAGGGAACTAGCAAATACTAACAACATGAAGTAGGGTGAATCTCGGGTTCAAAAACCCAGGAGTAGAATACCTACTAACTAGATTGCATCATGGGATGCTTTCGAGAATGGTGGCCAGAATCATCACACTGGGAACAAAAGCATGGCTAAATTACTAGGTGATACTCTAGACACCTAGGGTCATAATAATAGCTCCAACATAAATGCTGAGGCAATGAAATACTTCAACACACTAGTTAGTGTGGTTGATCTGGCACAAAGGATCTTCAGAACGGTAGAAAGGAATTTGCAAATGCATCAGACTATTTAGAAACCTGGGATGACTCGGATAGCATAACGGTTTTAAGTGCTCGAAAGATTGGAGACATGCTACATAAATGGTGGCATAGCCACTCAGGAGCACAATATCAAGGTTTCGAGATCAACAGATAACATACGGAAGTAGTAGAAACTGAACCGAGGCTTAAGTCCAACAATTCTATAAGTCTACAAATTAGTAACACGTGATCCTGATAGAAAGAGGAGATAGCCTAGTTCCTTAACCCCGTAGGAAGATAGGATGACTCAGATCAGAAGGTCATAAGGTAAAGGAATAAAAAGATCCTGACGTTCCCATCCCACAATCAATTCCCCTACATATAACTAAAGCATTTCTAGACTCAACTTCGACCAGTTTGGCTTGGTAATAGTACAGGCAGTCAAGCTCTGATACCAAAAATGTCAGGACCCCGACTCAATGCCACATCGATCTAGCATGTAATACCTCATATCACTTTGCGGCCTCACGCACGATATTCCCACTGGTGTCGCCTTACCTTTGCCTGGGACTGTTTGCGCCTTTTGGCACACGTATATGATAGTGTCGCTAGCATCCATATGATAAGGAGCCCGGGCTGACATGGCTAGTCGTAAACCCAAAGTGGAACAAACTTACAGGGACAGGCATCAATGACCCAGCATCGAACGTGTCAGTCATCAGCGAGTGAATCTAGGCTGTAGCACTGGGCTAGCAGGACTCCGGTAAACCGGGCTGTAGCAGGCTAACAGGACTCCGGTACTCATCGTGTGACATTTCCCTGAAGGGACAGACACAGGAACGAAGAAGGACACATGCCGGCCAGCCTAAGTGTTCTGGAGCAGTAGCAAGCTACCATGGCTTGGTGGAAGCACTAGGAGACATTTCCCGATAAGAGAGGCTAGTGAGGATAAACAACTAGATAGTCAGATCCCACACATACCAAGCATTTCAATAACATACACACAATATGCTCGATATGTGCAAATACAACATGGCATCACAACATGACTCTACAACTCAAGTATTTATTCGATAGGCTCCGAGGAGCAAGATATTACAAACATGGGTCTCACGACCCAACATTCAGAGCATACAAGTCAAAGCACAAGCGGAAGCTTAACATGTCTGGGTACAGACATCTATAAATGAAAAAGGCTGAGAAGCCTGACTATCTATCAGATCCTGCCGAGGCACAAGATCTTAGCTGAGGTAACAAGCTAAACGTCGAAGACCACGTGGAACTACTAGTGAGACTGAAGTCTCTCTGCAAAAACATAAAATAGGCAAACGTGAGTACAAATGTACCCAGCAAGACTTACATCAGAACTAACTACATATGCATCATTATCAACAAAGGGGATGGTGGGGTTTAACTGCAGCAAGCCAGCTTTGACTCGGTGGCTATCCTGAACTTACGACTGCAAGTAACTCTTTTGAGGTGGCGCACACGAGTCCACATATTCACCAACAGATACACCACTATGGATCCGCTCCCGTCTCCCTACGAGAACGCCATCCATAGCACTCACGCTTATCTTGCACATTTTAAAGTATCCACTTTCACTTGTCTATGAACTGTTGTAGGCAACCCAGAAGTCCTTTACCGCGGACACGGCTATTCGAATAGATGATGTTAACCCTGCAGGGGTGTACTTCTTCATACATGTTTCCACCACTTAGCGTCTGCACACGACATGTGCTCGGCAGACTTCAAGCGAAAGCCGACGTGGCTGTAGACCACAACCTACCTAAACACTCAAGTCTCTAGTCCAGGTTTATCGCCTATTCAGGTTCCATCCGCAGGGAGTCCGGCCGAAGTTTCCACATAAGGCCCCGAACGATGTGTGCGGGGTTCCCGAGACACCAAACCGGCGCCCGGTACACCGTGCCACGTGCCTACCGCATCACAGCCCACCCCTCAGGTCAGCGCTTCCCACGGCCTCCAGCATACTACAAACACCAGAAACTACTTGCAACTCCTGGACAGAGGACAAGGGTGATTAAGAAGTCGAGCGGGGTCATATTTCAGGGCCCAATGCATGGTAGTAGCTGTTTCATGGATCACAAACACAGAACTCAGTTCCTAAGGACAGCTTCAATGAGACAACCCACCATGTACTCCTACATGGCCTCTCACCGCTACCTTTACCAAATCATGTTCACACACTTAGCTCACACAAAGTAGGACATGTTCACACACCTCTGATTCATCCCCGATGAATCAGACCTGACTCAACTCTAAGAAGTAGCAGGCATGACAAACAAGCATGAATGAGTAGGCACAACATGGCTCAAACAACTCCTACTCATGCTAGTGGGTTTCATCTATTTACTGTGGCAATGACAGGTCATGCAGAGGATAAAGGGTTCAGCTACCGCAGCAAGTAACAGATGAATCGTTGTTGTCCTAATGCAATAAAAGAGAGCAGGAGCGAGAGAGTAGGATTGTATCGGAATGAACAAGGGGTTTTTGCTTGCCTGGCACTTCTAAAGATAGCATTGAGTCTTCATCAGTGTCAACGATCACAACGTCGATACAACGTCTACCGAGGGGGACCAACACCGACAAACAGAGAAGAAACACGATCAATGCAATGCACAATATGATGCATGCTATGACATGGCAATAAGAATGTGTTTTGGCTAATGCAAGCTAGAACAAATTGAGATGAGTCCATTTGAACTAAAGATTCAAATACAAACCCATTTTAAGAGGTCATAATAGTGTATTAACTTGTTTCACCTAAACAGCAAGGTTAATGTGTTCTAACATGCATGAAACTAGTGCAGATGGATAGATTGGATTTTTTTGATCATTT
Source organism: Triticum aestivum (assembly GCF_018294505.1). NCBI lineage: Eukaryota > Viridiplantae > Streptophyta > Magnoliopsida > Poales > Poaceae > Triticum > Triticum aestivum. The sequence continues at coordinate 322,414,989 of NC_057801.1, read as the reverse complement.
TTCATATATAAATTATTTAATTTGGAGCTACGGTTGATTTTCTATGAATTTTAGAAGTTTTGGGTATTTTCTGGAATTTATAAATCATTTCTGATTTATTTTAATACCAGAAAATGTTTACTGCGTCAGCATTAGGTCATGCTGACCTCAGCAGGTCAACAGCGCCAGCCAGGTCAAACCTGATGGCTGGGACCCACGGGTCAGTGTAACAGGGCTGGATTGGGTGGATGACAGGTGGGACCAGGTCAACGCTGACTGGGTAGGTCAACCCTAACAGTCGGGGCCCATTTTACTTAATCTAATCCTAAACAAAAATAATCTTATACTTAATTATTGTGGTGGGATCCACTGTTAGTTTCTGTGGGTGGTTTAGCTGGTGGTGATTAGCACTAAATACGCGGCCACGTCGGCACGCCGGAGTTTGGCCGGCGGCGACCTCAAGCCGCAGTGGAGGCGCACTGGAGTGGCTCGGTTTTTGCCCATGGTCGACCAAATCGACCGTGGTTTGGTCCTATGCGTAGCTGGGGCTCGCGCGCATCTAGTGGTGGTGGTGGCGGCAGGTGGGATGGCCGGAGTTGACGATGGCGAGCATTTCCGCGGTGGCCGGAGTTTGGGCACCAACGGTGTGGGCGGTGCGAGGCACGGGAGGAGCCATGGACGGTCGTGTTCGGCTCGCGGGAGTGCGGCGAGCTCAGTGGTAAGCTCGGACGCGTGCTTGCACGGTCGTAGCCGCGGTGGCGACATGGCCGGCGGTGAGGAGCAATCGACTCGAATGGCCATGGTGGCTAGAAGGCGCGGACGAGCATGGGGAGAGAGGGGAAAGAGGCAGGGGCTCACGGCGAATCCGGTAGAGGCAACGGCGAGGCCAGGGAGGGACTGGAGCTCGTGAATCCCCAAAAGTTCGCCGGCGGCCAGAGGTTGAAGACGATGCTGTGGACGACGCTGCAGGGCTTCCGGCGGGGCGCGGCTTGATGGAGAGGAAGGGGGCGTCACGGCGGAGCTCGGGGGCGCGTCGGAGGGGCTCGGAGATGGTTGTGGCCGTAGGTGAGCTCGTCGACGGCGACGGCTGCGTTCAGGTGAGTGAGAGAGAGATCCAGGGAAGAGGGTGAGGACGGGGGGAGAGTGAGAGGGGTCCGAGGGGGCCGCGTGGCATCTCCCGAAGAAGCCAGGGAGAAGCGGCAAGCAGGAGGCGCCGTGGCGAGCTCGTGGTCGCCGGCGTCACCTCTGTGCCTGCCTGGCAAGACGAAGCAGCTGACTGGCATGGGCCAGCACAGTGCTGGGCCTGCCAAGTGGGCTGCGGCCAGGTAAGTGGCCCAGGTAAAAATCTCTCTCTCTCTCTCTTTTATTTATTGTTTCTGTTTTCTATTATTCTGTAGTCTTTAGGGCTTTATATAAAATACTTAAACAGATCCAAAAATCATGAAACTAATCATGGCTACTGTTTAGAATATATCCAACAATAAACATTTTAGTTTTTGATTATTTGAGCATTTAAAATATTTTATAGTATTTAAATGCCCAAATGAAAATACCATATGATTTAATTCAGAGCCCAAATATGTCATGGAAAAATGTGCAACACCTCTGGTTACTGTTTCCAGTATTTTCCAGAAATGATGAACATTTTTGAAAGCCATTTGGATTCACTGAGAATATTTTAGTTGAACCTAGTGGATTCCTTAGATGCTAGGGTTTAGGCAATCCCCATTTCAATTTTCATAAAATTTAAAGATGACGCATGGATGCTAAAGCAAAGACAAGCAAGGCCTGAACTGGGGATGTGACAGGCGTGAAGTCATCTTTTCTTAAATTCCTTTTCTATTCCATCGTATCCTTCAATGGATCTCTGCTTTATTGACTGTTCCGAAAATCGAGGCGCCGGGGCCACTGGATAATAATTCTTATCTGCTTGTTTCCCGCGTCGTCTCAGTTAGTCTTCCTTTATAAATAGGGCGAACTAGGTCTTTCATTCTTCCCTCTTTCAGTCGTCTTCTTCCTCTTGCTTCCTCTCGAGCTCCGCCGCCGCCGCCGTCGAACCCCTCATCTTCACCGACTCAGGCCGCTGCATCAACCTGACTCTGACCAGAAATCGACGGCGAACCTTCGTAGGTCGTCCACATCTGTGAGTTCCTCTCCTTCCCATTCTTAGATCCGCATTGGAACTTTGTTGAGTTCGTCGGCGTTCATCACCGCCCGACGCAAACCCTTGCTAGTTTTCACCTCCAATGCCCTGTTTAGATCATAAAAACTACGTAGAACTGCAGCGGTAATTGTTTGTGTTTATCTTGCATAGAAACAGATCTCATTTCCCTTGTTTGGAAACCCTCTTCGAGTGTATGAACTTCTCTGCCCTGTTTTTAGGTCTAGAAAATTTTCTTATCAGAACAGACCTTTGATCTCAAATATTAGCAGAAGATTATGAAACCTGTTTTTATCACCCGAAAAACTTCTTCTGGTAGATGCCCTTAAACACAACTGTCCAGGTATCCGGCTTAAATAAATGACACTGATCTGTGAGCCTTGCTTGCTTCTCATGACCTTAAAAATTTTGAACTGCTCTTGATACTTGTAGCGGCTTAAATTTTGTTGCATAGTCATCCTTATATCATTAGGCCCCTTTTTAAGCCGCCACCTTGAATAATTAAAATATTTCTCCCGGCTTAAAATTGAACCGGATCTTCTTATTTTGTCATAGGCCAACTGCTGTCATGGCTCCTAAGGCAGCCAAGGCCCCTGTGACCTGCAATTGGGTCCCATCCATGGTTACCAATAGTAAACTGGCTGAGTACGTGAAGTCTGGCCAGCTGCCAAAAAAGGAGGTCATGTCTTATCATGCCCCTGGCCCGTCTGAAGAGAGGCCTCAACCCAAAGAAGGGGAAGTGATAGTTTTCACGGATCACATGAACCGGGGATTTGCCCCTCCGGGTTCAAAATTCTTCAGGGAAGTTTTGAATTTCTTTGATCTTAGACCTCAAGACATTGGACCCAATTCCGTGTCAAACCTTTGCAATTTTCAAGTCTTTTGTGAGGTGTATCTGGGAGAGGAGCCAAGTGTGCTTTTGTTCAGAGAACTTTTTTACTTGAACCGGCAGAATGAACGTGCCAACGGGCCTAGTTTTGAGTGGCGGCATCTCGATCCAGCGATGGAGAGACTACCTTTTTCCTTATGCTGAGCTACCGAGTCACCCAAAAGATTGGAACCAGACATGGTTCTACTGTCAGGACACTTCTCCGGCTGATGAGAAGCCTCTGCCCGGCTTTCGCGCCTTGCGCCTTGAGTCCAACCATCCGCTGGCGGATAAATTGACCACTGTTGAACGTTTGCCTCTTAATCCCACCATCAAGAAGATTAAAGCTCTTTTGGGAAATGGTTTGAATGGCATCGATCTGGTCCGAGTCTGGGTCACTTGGCGAATACTCCCATTAAGCCGCCGCTCCGGCTTAATGTGTACTTACATAGGCGAAAAGGACGATCCAATGCGTCATAGTCCTGACGACTTACTAGATGATGTGGTAGATGCTACAACCCAGTCACTGCTGAAGGAGGGCACTGTTACTAGCAATGCCTTCGGCTTACTTCCCTTCTGCAAGAAGAACCCAGCCCCTGCAGTGAGTTATCAATCTTAATAAATACTCTCTGTTACATTATACCTTATGTGTGCTCATAATTCTTTATCCCTTTCCACAGGCCGATGATAACTTTTGGAAGGTCAAATATGACCATGACGCTGCCAAACAAGCCAGGGCAGCCAAGAAAACCGAAAGGAAAGACGCCAAGATGGGAACCTCAAAGAAGAAGAAACCCAGCACCTCCGAGTTATTCAAATTGGATGATACTTCTTCAGATGATGAAGAGGTAATCCTTTAACTTTCTTAACTCCCTTGTCTCTATTTTACTGACATTCTTTCTTTTCAGGAGGATACAGGGAACAATCAAGCAGTTGAAGAAGAGGTAACTATAATCTCCTCCGACTCAGAGCCTTTGCCAAAACAAAAAATCCGAAGGGTGACCCGGAAAGTAAGATTTTCACATCCTCTAGCTTATCAAGATCCTCAATTTCTTTTGAAGCAACAACAGCTTGAGAACCGGAGGCAAACTCGGGCCAATCAAGACGTAGAATTCTCCTCCGGCTTACCGGATCTAACCAGGAAGCGCCGGACCGAGGTTATCACCGATTTACATTCTGTTTTACCTTTGGCGGGTTTGATTCGTCAACCTCTCAATTCATCTGACTCCAATTATCAGGATACCTCTCCTTCTTCCAACGAGTCTATGCAATCAAACATGCCTACTTTCAAAACAGCTCTTGGGTAATGTAACCTTTCTTACTTTAAGTTTTACCGTACTTTATGCTTTAATACTCATCCTTCTTCCTTTATTGACAGCCTGCAAGTGAAGCCCAACAAGAAGGCGTGGAAAAATAAGCCGTCCCAAGATCCGGTTGTCATTAAACCGGCACTTGACTCGTCCGCTCCTGCTAGCTCCACCCATCAGCCACCGCCTGAACCGTCTTCTGATATTCTGGTGCCAACCTCTGACCCACCTGCAGAAGATGTTATCCACAACTATGATAACCCAGAAGTTCCTAGCCCGGCCAAGACGACTGACCCGGAAGTTGTCTATCTGAAAAGTCAATTTGTTGAACCGGGGCGGCCTACTGTTCTTGCCCAATGTACTGCCAAGGAAGAATTTGCCGAGCATCGAAGAGCCAAACAGGACATCACTGACTATACTCACTTAAGCATTGGTGACATAGTCTCGGGCTAACTGAACCAAGTGCATAATAGTCGTGACCTGGAAATTGACATGGTGAAACAAATACCGCAGAAATCTGAGGTATAACTTATGCTATTTTCCTGAATCTTACCTTCTGTACCAGCCCCCAAGTCTATTGCTTATAAAATAATATGATGTAGACTTAGAAATCTGCTTACTGTTTATTTGTCCGGTTCAAAGAGAATATATTTAACCCGGCTATAACATGATAGTTTTAAATTTGCGATACACATTAGCCCCCAAGGGTCAAGTAACTTTACTTGTAAAGTGCTTGAGACTTAATATGTGTGACCCGGTATGGTAGGCTTAAAATTCTTCAGCATGCATTAGCCCCCAAGTGCCAAGTATCTTTACTTGTAAAATGCTTGGGACTTTGAATGCTACCTTACCGTGATCCTTACCATAACCTGGTGTCAATGCAGGACACCATAAGTCAATTTGAATCCGAGCTTGCTATTCTGAAGAGTCTTCTGGAAACTCAAGAACTTGAAACTCAGAAGGCCAATTCCAAATTTGAATTTAGTGTCTCTGAAAATGAGAAGTTGAAGAAAAAATTTGAGTCAGAGAAGAAAGCTTGGGTTGATGAGAAGGCTTCACTGGTGACTCGGGCCGAGACAACAGAAGCATCTCTTGTAGAGGCAACAACCGAACTGTCCGACTTAAAACGACAGATATCTCAAATGGTCTCAGCCATCTTCGGTAAGTTACTGTGCAAAACCTCAAACATTGTAATCTTCCAATGACTATTGTAATAGTTACCTCCGGCTGACTGTTATGTTTGTGCACACACAGGCCCCAGGAGTACCAACCTTAAGCAAAACATGTTGATCAAACTTAAAGCAGTGTACACCTTAGTGGAACAGCTGTACTCCGGGTCACAACGTGCCTTGGCCGTTGTAGCCTTATCAAACACCCCCTCCCTGCCTTTTACAAGACGTGCTGAAGCATCTCGCTGTGCTACCTCAGCGAATTCTGGATTTAAGGCGGGCATCTGCAAGAGCCGGAGCCTTAGTTGCGTTGAACCGGGCAAAGGCATGGATGCCAGAGCTTGACTTAGCTGATCTCTCTCTTGGATATCCGAGCCTTAAGGAGGACGGTACTGCATTTGATGATCAAGATTTCACTGCCTGTGTCAAAGTCGTATGTCCCTTGGCTACCTTATTGGGAATGATACTGATCTTACTAAGTATTTGCCGGGCTATGATAGTGAGAACCGGAGAATTACAAACATTCCATATGACCAAGTCAGCCTGATCCCTCCAACGCGTAAGCACACCTTTGCCGCTGAAGTGGACCCGACCGGTTTAATAGATGCTGAGGCTGAGTTTGAAGCCTTGAGTGGCATTGACTGGGCCTCGTCCACCTTCCAGGACAAAGCAACCGACGGAGAGGCGGAGAAGGATAACCCGGAGTCTTCAAGCCCGCCGAAGGAGTAAGCCGCCCGGTGTTGTGTAAAAAACAATGCTTCATTTGTTCAGACTCGGGGAGTCTTGTAATAGGGTCGGACAAAATTCTCAATGTTTGCCATGCCTTCACGCATGTTCCGAGCGCTTAATACTTTCGTAAGCCGCTATTGCTATAGATTGCGGGTTTACGTTTACCATTTATTCCTTTGGCGTTTAAATTTTACTCGCCTTATCCTGCACATGAAACAAACAAAAGCTCCCTTGGCGGTTTATCGCGCCGGGGGTCACATAACATATTGATAACCCGGAACACGGACCAAAGGCACCATATACAGGCCAGTTTATGACTATATAATAGCACATCTGCAATCCCTTTGATAGTCTTTCCTGCTTACATGATGTTCATCTGGCACTTAACAACCTGGGAGGACCAAAATTTAAACCGGAAGAGACGAAAACCATCTCATAACGCTTTCCAGAAGGTCTCAAGATAAAAAATAGTTATGTTTATGACATATATTAAACAATGTTCAGAGGCTTCTGATTCGAATACGATCAGTAAACCGTTCCAAAGGGGTTAAGCTAAGATTCGGATACGATCATATAGCCCCCAGTGGCTTTGGCGATGCCGATCAAGTGGGTATCGACAGCTATGTTCTCTTTGGTTCGAATACGACCCATGTTTGAACAGGAAGCCCCCAAGTGACCATAAGAGTTGTTTAATGATGCTGATTCGAATATGATCCACGTCAGACCCAAGTGGGTTTGGCAGTATGCCGATCAAACGGGTATCGAAAGCTATGTTCTCTTTGGTTCGAATACGACCTATGTTTGAACAGGAAGCCCCCAAGTGATCATGGCTAGATTCAGATATGATCATAAGCCGGGCCAAAGGGAAAGCCTGATTCAGATATGATCCGCTCCCTGTTGGTAGTTTCCGCCACCTGACAAAGAACACATAAAAACATTCTTTTAGGGAAAAAAGGACAGAGGTCCTACTTTATTGCTTTATGTAATATGTACATCGTCAAAAATATATACATCTTAAGAGCCGGTGGCTCAAGTACAGTAAGGCCGAAGATGGGCAATATTCCACGGCCGGCGGGTCTCCTCCTCCGACTTACGTGAGTCTTTGTGCTCTCGAACATCAATGAGGTAATATGACCCGTTGTTAAGATTCTTGCTGACCACAAAGGGTCCTTCCCAAGGCGGAGATAGCTTGTGCATGTCAGATTGATCTTGGATGAGCCGGAGTACCAGGTCGCCTTCCTGAAAGGTTCTGCTCTTAACCCGGCGGCTATGATAGCGGCGCAGGTCTTGCTGGTAAATCGCTGAGCGGGCTATTGCCAAGTCTCGCTCCTCATCCAACAAGTCAAGTGCATCCTGACGAGCCTTTTCCTTATCCGCCTCAACGTAAGCCACCACGCGGGGTGAGTCGTGTCGGATGTCACTTGGCAGAACTGCCTCTGCTCCATAGACCATGAAGAAAGGTGTGTATCCCATAGATCTGTTAGGCGTAGTGTTGATGCTCCATAGCATAGAGGGTAACTCCTCTACCCAACAACCCGGAGTCCGTTTTAAGGGGACAAAGAGCCGGGGCTTGATACCCTTCAGGATCTCTTGATTAGCTATTTCCGCTTGACCATTGGATTGAGGATGAGCAACAGCTGAAACATCAAGCCGGATATGTTCTCGTTGACAGAACTCTTCCATGGCTCCCTTGGAGAGATTTGTGCCGTTATCAGTTATAATGCTGTGCGGGAAACCAAAACGAAAGATCACCTTCTTCATGAACTGAACCGCTGTGGCTGCATCACACTTACTGACTGGCTCCGCCTCAACCCACTTTGTAAATTTATGCACTACCACGAGGAGATGTGTCTTTTTATCCTTAGACCTTTTGAAAGGTCCAACCATGTCAAGCCCCCAGACTCAAACGGCCAAGTAATTGGGATCATCCTTAACTCTTGAGCCGGCACATGAGCGCGTCGTGAGAATTTCTGACAATCGTCACATTTACTGACCAGATCCCCCGCATCAGCATGAGCCGTGAGCCAATAGAAACCATGACGAAAAGCCTTGGCCACAAGAGATTTTGAGCCGGCATGATGACCACAATCTCCTTCATGAATCTCATGAAGTATATCTTGTCCCTCTGCAGGCGACACACAGTGTTGAAACGCCCCTGTTAAACTACAATGATGCAACTCACCATTGACAATCGTCATGGATTTGGATCGTCTGACAATTTGTCTTGCCAAAGTTTCATCCACTGGTAACTCTCCCCGGGTCATGTAGGCCAAATATGGCACTGTCCAATCCGGGATAACATGAAGAGCTGCCACCAGTTGGGCCTCCGGGTCTGGCACCGCTAGGTCTTCCTCGGTAGGCACCTTGACAGAAGGGTTATGCAAAACATCAAGAAAGGTGTTAGGTGGCACCGGCTTACGTTGAGATCCCAGCCGTCTTAAAGCATCAGCCTCCTCATTCTTCCTGCGATAATTGTGCTCCACTTGATAACCCTTGAAATGTCCAGCCACAACATCTACTTCACGTCGATAAGCCGCCATGAGAGGATCTTTGGAATCCCACTTGCCTGACACCTGTTGAGCCACGAGATCTGAGTCGCCCAGACACCTTACCCGGCTTAAGTTCATCTCCTTGGCCATCCGGAGACCATGGAGTAAGGCCTCATACTCAGCTGCATTGTTAGTACATGGGAACATAAACCGGAGTACATAACGAAATTTGTCACCTCGAGGGGAAGTTAAAACAGTTCCAGCCCCCGAGCCTTCTAGCTGCCTGGACCCGTCAAAGTGAATAGTCCAATATGTGTTATCTGGCTTTTCCTCAGGTGCCTGCAACTCTGTCCAATCATTGATAAAGTCCACCAAGGCCTGAGACTTAATAGCAGTACATGGCATGTACTTCAAACCATGAGGCCCAAGCTCGATAGCCCACTCGGCGACTCGTCCTGTGGCCTCCCTATTCTGGATGATGTCTCCCAATGGGGCAGAACTTACCACAGTTATACGATGACTTTGAAAGTACTGCTTCAACTTCTGGTTGGCCATAAACACTCCGTAAACGAGTTTCTTCCAATGCAGATACCTTTGTTTGGACTCAATGAGCACCTCACTGATATAGTAAACCGGCCGTTGAATCGGATGCTCCTTGCCAGCTTCCTTACGCTCCACCATGATGGCAACACTGACCGCTCGTGAATTAGCGGCCACATATAACAGCAACGGCTCTCTGTCGATGGGAGCCGCAAGAACCGGTGGTTCAAACAATTGCCTCTTCAAGTCTTCAAAGGCAGCATCTGCAACATCACTCCAAACAAAAGTGTCAGTTTTCTTCATCATCTGATACAATGGAAGGGCCTTCTCACCTAACCGGCTTAAAGCCGCAACACGACCCGCCAGTCGCTGAACATCATTGATGCACGCCGGCTTAGCCAGAGAGGTAATCGCCTTAATCTTCTCCGGATTAGCTTCAATGCCTCTGTTTGACACCAGAAAACCTAAGAGCTTGCCCGCAGGTACACCAAACACACACTTGGCCGGGTTAAGCGTCATCTTGTAAACCTGGAGATTATCAAAGGTCTCTTTCAAGTCAGATATCAAGGTTTCCTTTTCTTTGGACTTCACCACAATGTCATCTATGTAAGCATGAACATTACACCCAATTTGATCGTGTAAACAGTTCTGCACACACCGCTGATAAGTCGCCTGGGCACTTTTGAGTCCAAACGGCATAGATACATAATAGAAGGCTCCAAACGGAGTGATGAAAGTTGTCTTCTCTTGGTCCTTAACTGCGATCTTGATCTGATCATAACCAGAGTAAGCATCCAAGAAACTCAAACATTCACAACCCGCCGTAGCATCAATGATTTGATCAATACGGGGGAGAGCAAAGGGATCAGCCGGACAAGCCTTGTTTAAGTCCGTGTAATCCACGCACATCCTCCAAGTGCCGTTCTTCTTGAGCACTAACACCGGGTTAGCCAACCACTCCGGGTGAAAAACTTCAACAATAAACCCGGCCGCTAAGAGCCGGGTGACCTCTTTGCCAATAGCTTTCCGTCTCTCTTCATTGAACCATCGGAGAAACTGCCTGACCGGCTTATACTTTGGATCAATATTGAGAGTGTGCTCAGCGAGTTCCCTCGGTACACCCGGCATGTCAGAAGGTTTCCATGCAAAGATGTCCCGGTTCTCACGGATGAACTCGATGAGCGCGCTTTCCTATTTAGGATCCAAATTGGCACTGATACTAAACTGCTTAGAAGCATCTCCTGGGGTAAAGTCAACAAGCTTTGTCTCAGCGGCCGATTTAAACTTCAACGCTGGGTCATGCTCAGTAGTTGGTTTCTTGAGGGAGGTCATATCCGCCGGGTCAACATTGTCTTGATAAAATTTGAGCTCCTCCATGGCACAGGCAGATTCAGCGTAAGTCACGTCGCCTTCTTCACATTCCAAGGCCACCTTTCGACTCCCACGCACAGTGATGGTGCCCTTGTAACCCGACATCTTGAGCTTTAAGTAAAGGTAACATGGCCGTGCCATGAATTTAGCATAAGCCGGTCGCCCAAATAGAGCGTGATATGGACTCCTGATTTTAACCACTTTAAACGTCAATTTCTCAGCCCTGGAGTCGTACTCATCACCAAGGTCCACCTCCAACTCAATCTTACCAACTGGGTAAGCCAACTTACCTGGGACCACCCCATGGAAAATAGTGTTGGATGTTCTCAAATTCTTCTCAGTCAACCCCATGCGCTGAAAGGTCTCGTAGTAGAGGATATTGATGCTGCTACCACCGTCCATGAGTACCTTAGTGAACTTATATCCACCAACTTGGGGTGCTACCACCAAGGCTAACTGACCCGGATTGTTGACCCGTGGAGGGTGATCCTCTCTGCTCCATATAATGGGCTGTTCTGACCATCTCAAATAACGAGGAATTGCCGGCTCAATAGAATTCACGGCCCTCTTATGAACCTTCTGGTCACGTTTGCATAAACTAGTGGTAAACACGTGATACTGCCCACCACTCAACTGTTTCGGATGTCTTTGGTAACCCGACTGCTGCTGCTGTTGCCCTCCTTGACTAGACTGCTGCTGACTATTACCGCCTGGATGCCCCTGAAAGCCGGAATTTGAACCACCGCCCGGGCCATGAAAACCGCCAGCCCCTGAGCCGGTGCCAGATCCATGACTACCATCAAAGGTGTTGGAATTTTTAAACGCCTTCATGATCGCGCAATCCTTCCATAGGTGTGTGGCGGGGTGCTCCCGGGTGCCGTGTTTCGTGCAGGGCTCATTGAGTAGCTGCTCAAGAGATGGGCCTGACCCGCCGGATCGAGGCGGCTTACCCTTATGTCTATTATTGTTACCTTGCGCATTGGCCACAAACTCCGGGTTACCGTCCTCCTTACGCTTATTGCCGCTTTGGTTCCCCGGGTTATGTTGTTGACCCTTTCCATTGCCGTTCCTTTTTCCCTTCCCTGCCTTCTCATCGTCAGACGCGGGATCCTTGGTACTATCAGAATCGGCATATTTGACTAAAGCCGCCATCAGCGTACCCATATTCTTGCAGTCACTTTTAAGGCGCCCCAGTTTCCGCCTCGACGGCTCAAAGCTGCAATTCTGTCAGGACCCAATGCATGGTAGTAACTGTATCTTAAATCACACATACAGATCTCAGTGCTTAAGGTCGGCTTCAATGAAACAACCCACCATGTACTCCTACATGGCCTCTCATCGATACCTTTACCAAATCGTGTTCACCACACCACTCTCATTACCGACATAATCATTTCACTCTAGCCCATCACCCAGATGAACCAGACCTGACACGACTCTAGTCATAGCAGGCATAGCAAGGTAGGAACAACACATACATATGGCTCAATCAACTCCTACACATGCTAGTGGGTTTCATCTAGTTACTGTGGCAATGACAGGTCATGCAGAGGAAATGGGTTCAACTACCGTAGCACACAGCAGTTTGAAACGCGTTGTCTTAATGCAGTAAAAGAGAGCAGGAGCGAGAACATGGGATTGTATCGATATGATCAACTGGTTGGTTGCTTGCCTGATGGTTCGATGCACTGATACGGTTCTTCGTTAGGGTAATCACGGTACTCCTCGGAGGCAGAACCTGTCGCAAAGGACACCGATACACAACCATCACCAAACAATGTGCAACAATATGATGCATGCATGAAACATGGCAATATGAGTGTGTTGGGCTAATGCAACTAAGACCAGAAGGGTTTGAACAAATTTGAATCAAAGATTCAAATTTCAAACTCAAACATGGCCTTTTAAAGTGCTTTTCCTTGTTCTGCTTAAAACATCAATTTAACTTGTTTGATCATGCATGAAAATAGTACAGATGGATAGATTGGATTTTTCTGATCATTTTTCATATATAATTTGTCTAATTTGGAGTTACAGAATAAAAGTTATGAATTTTTGAAGTTTAAATAATATTCTGGAATTTCCTGATTTAAATTAAATCCAGAAATATATATATTGCGCCAGCATGACATCAGCATGACGTCAGTGGTCAACTGCGGCTGGCTGGGGTCAAACCTGACGTGTGGGGTCCACACGTCAGTGACAGGGGGGGTTTAACAGGGTTAATTTATTCCTAATTAGGGGTTAGTGGCGCTGGGGCCCATTGTCAGTGTCAGGGGGTTAATTAAGCGGTGATTAGCACTAATCCGACCACCTGGCCGACGGGCCCACGCGTCAGTGACCCTGGGGGGTCAAACCCCAGGTCAAACAGGTCAAATCCACCGGCGACATGACGCCGGCGGGGCCCGAGACGGCGGCGCAATGTGGAAACGCGCTACAGGGCACGGGCGAGGCCGTGCTTGGGCTCGTTGGAGAGCCCTTGCTCCCGCGCGTCGAACGATGGTGGTGGCCGTGCCTGAGGTGGCCGGTACCGACGACGACGACGACCGTGGCGGCTGCCGGAGCTCGGTTGAGCTCGGGGTCAAGGCTACAACGGCTGCGGAGATGCGGGGTTGGCACCTACGGCTTCTACACGGTGCGGTGAGGACGTGGGTGTGCTCGGTTGGGCGCTACGGTGACTGTGGCCACGACGGCGACGAGGCACGGCGGCGGCGAGCTTCGGAGCTCAAGGGGGCGGCAGCTACGGGATGCTAGGGACGACGGGGCAAGGGGGAATCGGGTCAGTGGCTCACCGCGGAGCTGCAGGGATGGTTAGCGGGCTCGGGGACGTCCGGTAGCTCCCGATTCGACGGCGACGATCTCCGGTGGCCGAGGAGGGGAACGGCGACGTGGGCGGCGATGCAGGGCTTCCCGAGGGGCTTGGCTTGGTGGGGAGGAAGAGGGGGTCGAGGCGGAGCTCCTGAGCTCAGCGGAGGGGCGAGGGGTGGCCGGTGACGGCTGCTATGGCGAACGGCGGCGATGGTGGTGTTCGGCCGTGAGAGAGGGAGCGAGGGAGAGGAGGGAGGAACCGAGGGAGAGTGAGAGAGAGCAGGGGGGAGGGCGTGGCGTCGTCTGGGGCATCGAGGCGAGGAGGGGAGGGCAGGCAGGCAGGCGAGCAGGTGGCGTGGCGCGGTGGCGCGCGCGCGCGCCGGCCACACTCCCCTCCCTCTGTCGAGGACGAAGACGACAGAGGAGGGAGGCGGGCTGGGCCGCCTGCTGGCTGGGCCGGCCAGCTGGCTGGGCTGCACAGGGAGGAGCCCAGGTAAGCTCCTCCTTTTATTTATTTTTGTTTTTCTAATTTCTGACATTTGTTTTGATTTAAATAAAATATTAAATCATTTATTAACCTTATGCCAATTTTTGCAGGAGCTAGATATATTATTCCAGAGCTCCTTTATAATTGGCATAATATTTGGACATATATTAATATATATAACTAATATATATTTCCAATGCAAATATTTATGCATTAATTCCAAATGCCCAAAATAAATACCTATGAGCTCTTGAAAATATTGGTTTGATTTTTATCTCTGTCCAATATTTTCAGAGAGCAACATGAGCATTTTCTTGGACCTTTTTGGAGAAATTTTTATTTGGATCATTTTAAAAAAATGATTCTGAGGGTTTCACAAATCCCCATTTCAAATTAAATGGAATTTTAAACATGATGCACACACTCTGATGCATGACTAGCTAGGGTGTGACAACTCACCCCCACTCAAAAGAATCTCGTCCCGAGATTTGGGTTCCTCCGGGAAGAAGGCGGGATACTCAAGTCGAAGACGATCCTCCCTTTCCCAGGTTGCTTCATCCTCAGAATGGTGCGACCATTGAACTTTGAGAAACTTGATATTATGACGTCGGGTGGTACATTCGGCCTGATCGAGGATACGAATGGGGTACTCTCGATATGTAAGATTATCTTGGAGATCAAGCGTTTCGTGGTCCACTCCACGGATAGGATCCGAGAAGCAACGCCTGAGTTGAGAAACGTGGAAGATATCGTGGACTCTGGAGAGATGCGGAGGTAGTTCCAACGGGTAGGCAACTTCTCCTCGTTTGGCGAGAATACGAAAAGGTCCAATGTAACGAGGAGCCAATTTGCCTTTGATACCGAAACGATGGGTTCCCTTCAGAGGGGTGACCCGAAGATAAGCCTTCTCGTCAACCTCGAAAGTCATAGCCTTATGTTTTCGGTCATATTGACTCTTTTGACGAGATTGGGCTGTTTTCAACTTTTCACGAACGATACGAACTTGTTCTTCTGCTTCCTGAATCATATCCGGGCCAAAGAATTGTCTTTCCCCGGTCTCTGACCAGTTAAGGGGTGTTCGACACCGTCGTCCATAGAGAACTTCAAAAGGGGCTTTACCCAAGCTAGATTGATAGCTGTTGTTGTAAGCGAATTCGGCAAATGGAAGGCACTTTTCCCAGTCCATTCCGAATGAGATAACAGAGGCTCGAAGCATGTCTTCTAGAATCTGGTTGACGCGTTCCACTTGACCACTCGACTGAGGGTGGAAAGCGGTGCTAAAGGAGAGATGAGTTCCCATAGCATTTTGGAAACTTTCCCAAAATCGAGAGGTGAAAAGACTTCCTCGATCCGAGTTAATTTCCAAAGGAACACCATGGAGAGACACTATACGGGAGATGTATAAGTCTGCCAGCTGACTAGCGGTTATACTCTCACGAACAGGTAAGAAATGGGCTACTTTGGAAAGACGATCGACAACGACGAAAATAGCATTATTCCCTCTCTTGGTCCTGGGAAAACCGGTAATGAAATCCATACCAATTTTATCCCATTTCCATTCAGGAATAGCTAAGGGTTGAAGGGTGCCAGCGGGCCGTTGATGCTCTGCTTTTACATGACGACAGACGTCGCAATTAGCAATATACTGAGCAATTTCTCTCTTCATCCTAGTCCACCAGAACCTCTGGCGTAGGTCCTGATACATCTTAGTACTACCGGGATGAATAGTGAGAGGAGATTCATGAGCCTCCTTAAGGATCAACTGCCGTAGATGCTGGTTCTTGGGAACCACTAGACGGTTCTCAAAGTACACAACACCATGATCATTTGTGGAGAAACAATTCGCAACTCCTTTCTGGATGTTTCTCTTGATGCGGGAAATTCCCGGATCTATCTTCTGTGCTTTGATAATCTGATCCGTAAGGGTAGGTTTTGCTACCAAGGTGGAAAGAAAACCTTGAGGAACAATGTGAAGGTTAAGCTTCCGAAATTCCTCATGGAGAAGCGGTTGACTTTGTTGTAACATCAGGTTGTTACAATAGGATTTACGACTTAGCGCATCAGCCATGACGTTGGCTTTCCCTGGGGTGTAGGTTATCCCTAAGTCGAAGTCTGTGATCAACTCAACCCAACGTCTTTGCCTGAGATTCAGATCCGGTTGGGTGAAAATGTACTTCAGACTTTGGTGATCAGTGAATATTTCGTAACGGTTACCGAGGAGGTAATGCCGCCAGGTCTTAAGTGCATAGACTACGGCTGCAAGCTCTAGATCATGAGTAGGATAATTCTCCTCATGTGGGTGCAATTGCCGTGAAGCGTAGGCAATTACGTGTCGATCTTGCATGAGAATGCAACCTAGTCCTTGTCGCGAGGCGTCGCAGTAGATAACAAAGTCCTTGGAGAAGTCGGGCGGTACCAGTACGGGAGCAGAGGTCAGGCGTCTTTTCAGTTCCTGAAGGCTGTGCTCACATTGTGGAGTCCACTCGAACTTCTTATCTTTCTTGAGGAGTTCGGTTAGAGGTTTGGCAACCTTGGAGAAGTTCTCGACAAAACGACGACAATAGCTCGCTAAGCCCAGAAAACTCCGAACTTGCTTGACCGATTCAGGTGGAGTCCAATTAAGGACGGCTTGAACTCGCTCAGGGTTAACAGCAATACATTTACCAGATATTACATGACCCAGATAGGTCACTTCTGACAACCAGAATTCACATTTAGAAAATTTGGCATAAAGGCGATGCTCTCGAAGTTTCTTCAACACTAGCCTTAGATGTTCGGCATGTTCTTCCTCGTTCTTGGAGTAGATGAGTATATCATCGAGGTAAACCACGACGAATTTATCCAAATACTCCATGAAGATTGAGTTCATTAACCGAGAAAAGGTGGCTGGAGCGTTGGTTAAACCGAAGGACATGACGGTGTACTCGTATTGGCCATAACGAGTAACAAAGGCCGTCTTAGGAATGTCCCCGTTTCTGATTTTGATTTGATGGTAGCCCAACCTCAAATCCATCTTGGAGAAGACTGAGGATCCAGCGAACTGATCGTACAGGTCGTTGATCCTGGGAAGCGGATATTTGTTCTTGATTGTGACCAAATTGACAGGTCGGTAATGTACAACCATCCGGTCCGTACCATCCTTCTTCTTGACGAATAGGACGGGGCAAGCCCACGGGGATGAGCTAGGGCGGATGAAACCCTTTTTCAAGGACTCATCGAGTTGTTTCTTAAGCTCGGCTAGTTCTAGTGGTGCCATCTTATATGGTCTTCTAGCAATCGGAACGGTTCCTGGGATGAGGTCTATTACGAACTCAACATCCCTGTCAGGTGGAACACCTGGCAATTCTTCTGGAAAGACATCCGGGAAGTCACGGACTATCGGAATGTCCTCAAGGTCTGGTAAAGGGCTAGCGTTAAGAGAATATAATTGTCGCTTGGCTATTCGGGTCAAGACATTGACTATCTTCCCCGAAGGATGGGTGAGTTGAACAGTCCTAGAGAAGCAATCAATTTTGGCTTGATGAGCTGACATCCAGTCCATACCCAGAATGATATTAATATCTGAAGATTTAAGGGCTATCAAGGACGCGAGGAAAACAAGTCTGTCGACTTGGATTTCATTTCCATAACTTACCCTAGAGGTCTGCCATCTAGAACCAGGAGTAGAAATTTCCATAGTGGATGGCATGTCACAGAATGCAGCGTTATGCAAACGAGCATAATTTTCGGATATAAAAGAATGAGAGGCTCCTGTATCGAAAAGAACAGATGCCGGGTGGCAATTAACAAGAAGCGTACCGAGAACGACGTTGGGATCCTCTTGAGCTTCTTCGGCAGAGATACAGTTGACATGGCCATGTGAAGCGGTGATCGGCTTGGCGTGGAGTACTTTTCCTGTCGGCTTGCCACGGCCAACAGCTTTAGCAGACTGGTTGGGGTTGGTCTGGGGACACTCACGCATATAGTGGCCAGATTCCCCACACTTGAAACAAGTCATAGAACTGGTACGTGGAGGAGCATTGTTAGTTGGACCCCCATAGGGCTTGGCTGGAGCAGATTGTTGAACAGGGCGAGGCGCCTGGAAAGATGGCCTCGGTGTGAACCTGGGTGGCAGGGCGGTGTTGGGTACCCACACGCGGCGCTTCTGAGGACCAGCACCGGATGAGGAACCCATATCACGGCCATGCTTGCGTGTTGCGTCATAGTCAGTCTGACCAGTTTCAGCACTGATGGCTTTGTTGACAAGTTTCTGAAAAGATGTGCACTCATGCAGACGGAGGTCACGGCGAAGCTCAGGACTAAGGCCCTTATGGAACCTTGCTTGCTTCTTGGCATCAGAGCCGGACTGCCTGTAGGTTCTCCAAGCCAAACTGGTCGATGTCGAGTCTAGAAATTCTTTAGTTATATGTAGGGGAATTGTTTGTGGGTTGGAACGTAAGGCTCTTTTTACTCCTCTATCTTGTGACATTCTGATCTGAGTCAGTCCATTCTTCCACCGGGGGTTAAGGAATTAGGACCTATTCTCTCTATCAGGATCACGTGTTACTAATCAGTAGTACCTATAGGTATGATGGATACAAGCCTAGTTCAGTTCTTTTACCACATTATGTTGCTAGGATGGTCTCAGAACTTTGATATGATGATGTTGAGTGTGTATGAAATCCTTTGTCAAATGTCTCAAAATCCTTCTTGAGCATTTACAGCTGTTATGCTGGGTGTCGCCTTACCTTTGCCCGGGACCGTTTGCGCCTTTTGGCTCACGTATATGATAGTGTCGCTAGCATCCATATGTTTGGAGCCCGGGCTGACATGACTAGTCGTAAACCCAAAGTGGCACAGACTTACAGGGACAGGCATCCATGACCCAGCTTCGAACGTGTCGGTCATCAGCAAGTGGGTCCGGGCTGTAGCACTGGGCTAGCAGGACTCCGGTAAACCGGGCTGTAGCGGGCTAACAGGACTCCGGTACTCAAAGCGTGACATTTCCCCGAAGGGACAGACACAGGAACGAAGAAGGACACATGCCGGCCAGCCTAAGTGTTCCAGAGCAGTAGCAAGCTACCATGGCTCAGCGGTAACACTAGGAGACATTTCCCGGTAAGAGAGGCTACTAAAGATAAACAACTAGATAGTCAGATCCCACACATACCAAGCATTTCAATCATACACACAATATGCTCGATATGTGCAAATACAACGAAGCATCACAACATGACTCTACGACACAAGTACTTTATTTAAGGCTCAGGGAGCCATACATAACATACACAAAGGTACGGGTCTCACGACCCAACATTCAAGTCATACAGTCATACAAACCAGCAGCGGAAGTAACTTGTCTGAGTACAGACAACTAGTAAAATAAAAGAGGCTTGGAAAGCCTAGCTATACTACATGGTCCTTCACAAGCTCAGGGTCACCACCTGGGTCTTTAGCCTACTCGTTGATGTCAACGTCTACATAGAACCCATCAGAAGGGGTTGCAGCGTCTTCTGTAAAAATGTAGATTATAGCAACATGAGTACGAAGGTACTCAGCAAGACTTACATCAGATCCTACATACATGCATATTATCAAGAAGGGTTGGTGGAGTTATTGCAGCAAGCCAGCTTTGACTCTTGGCTAGACTATCCTACGATACTTCAACTTGAAATGGTTTTGCGCACATGAGTCCACTACTCACCACTTCAATACACTACCGAGGATCCACCTTCGTCTTCCTACGGAAAAGCCATCCTCGGCACTCACACTTATCTTGAGGCTTTTAGTAGTTTTCATTTACTTGTCTATGAACTGTATAGGCAACCAAGTAGTCCTTTACCGCGGACGCGGCTATTCGAATAGATTATGATAACCCTGCAGGGGTGTACTTCTTCATACATGTTTCCACCACTTAGCGTCTGCACACGACATGTGCTCGGCAGACTTCAAGCGAAAGCCGACGTGGGTGTAGACCACGACCTACCTAAACACTTAAGCCTCTAGTCCAGGTTTCGCCTATCCAGGTTCCATCCGCAGGGAGTCCGGCCGAGGTTTCCCATACGGCCCCGAACGATGTGAACAGGGTTCCCGAGATACCTAACGGGTATTCGGTACACCCGGCCACGTACCTACCGCATCACAGCCCACCCCTATGGTCAGCGCTGTCCACGGCCTCCAGTAGGCTACAAACACCAGAAACTACTTGCAACTCCTGGACAGAGAGCTAGGGTGAATAAGAAGTAGAGCGGGGTCATATTTCAGGGCCCAATGCATGGTAGTAACTGTATCTTAAATCACACATACAGATCTCAGTGCTTAAGGTCGGCTTCAATGAAACAACCCACCATGTACTCCTACATGGCCTCTCGTCGATACCTTTACCAAATCGTGTTCACCACACCACTCTCATTACCGACATAATCATTTCACTCTAGCCCATCACCCAGATGAACCAGACCTGACACGACTCTAGGCATAGCAGGCATAGCAAGGTAGGAACAACACATACATATGGCTCAATCAACTCCTACACATGCTAGTGGGTTTCATCTAGTTACTGTGGCAATGACAGGTCATGCAGAGGAAATGGGTTCAACTACCGTAGCACACAGCAGTTTGAAACGCGTTGTCTTAATGCAGTAAAAGAGAGCAGGAGCGAGAACATGGGATTGTATCAATATGATCAACTGGTTGGTTGCTTGCCTGATGGTTCGATGCACTGATACGGTTCTTCGTTAGGGTAATCACGGTACTCCTCGGAGGCAGAACCTGTCGCAAAGGACACCGATACACAACCATCACCAAACAATGTGCAACAATATGATGCCTGCATGAAACATGGCAATATGAGTGTGTTGGGCTAATGCAACTAAGACCAGAAGGGTTTGAACAAATTTGAATCAACGATTCAAATTTCAAACTCAAACATGGCCTTTTAAAGTGCTTTTCCTTGTTCTGCTTAAAACATCAATTTAACTTGTTTGATCATGCATGAAAATAGTACAGATGGATAGATTGGATTTTTCTGATCATTTTTTATATATAATTTGTCTAATTTGGAGTTACAGAATAAAAGTTATGAATTTTTGAAGTTTAAATAATATTCTGGAATTTCCTGATTTAAATTAAATCCAGAAATATATATATTGCGCCAGCATGACGTCAGCATGACGTCAGTGGTCAACTGCGGCTGGCTGGGGTCAAACCTGACGTGTGGGGTCCACACGTCAGTGACAGGGGGGGTTTAACAGGGTTAATTTATTCCTAATTAGGGGTTAGTGGCGTTGGGGCCCACTGTCAGTGTCAGGGGGGTTAATTAAGCGGTGATTAGCACTAATCCGACCACCTGGCCGACGGGCCCACGCGTCAGTGACCCTGGGGGGGTCAAACCCCAGGTCAAACAGGTCAAACCCACCGGCGACATGACGCCGGCGGGGCCCGAGACGGCGGCGCGATGCGGAAACGCGCTACAGGGCACGGGCGAGGCCGTGCTTGGGCTCGTTGGAGAGCCCTTGCTCCCGCGCGTCGAACGGTGGTGGTGGCCGTGCCTGAGGTGGCCGGTACCGACGACGGCGACGACCGTGGCGGCTGCCGGAGCTCGGTTGAGCTCGGGGTCGAGGCTACAACGGCTGCAGAGATGCGGGGTTGGCACCTACGGCTTCTACGCGGTGCGGTGAGGACGTGGGTGTGCTCGGTTGGGCGCTACGGTGACTGTGGCCACGACGGCGACGAGGCACGGCGGCGGCGAGCTTCGGAGCTCAAGGGGGCGGCAGCTACGGGATGCTAGGGACGACGGGGCAAGGGGGAATCGGGTCAGTGGCTCACCGCGGAGCTGCAGGGATGGTTAGCGGGCTCGGGGACGTCCGGTAGCTCCCGATTCGACGGCGACGATCTCCGGTGGCCGAGGAGGGGAACGGCGACGTGGGCGGCGATGCAGGGCTTCCCGAGGGGCTTGGCTTGGTGGGGAGGAAGAGGGGGTCGAGGCGGAGCTCCTGAGCTCAGCGGAGGGGCGAGGGGTGGCCGGTGACGGCTGCTATGGCGAACGGCGGCGATGGTGGTGTTCGGCCGTGAGAGAGGGAGCGAGGGAGAGGAGGGAGGAACCGAGGGAGAGTGAGAGAGAGCAGGGGGAGGGCGTGGCGTCGTCCGGGGCATCGAGGCGAGGAGGGGAGGGCAGGCAGGCAGGCGAGCAGGTGGCGTGGCGCGGTGGCGCGCGCGCGCGCCGGCCACACTCCCCTCCCTCTGTCGAGGATGAAGACGACAGAGGAGGGAGGCGGGCTGGGCCGCCTGCTGGCTGGGCCGGCCAGCTGGCTGGGCTGCACAGGGAGGAGCCCAGGTAAGCTCCTCCTTTTATTTATTTTTGTTTTTCTAATTTCTGACATTTGTTTTGATTTAAATAAAATATTAAATCATTTATTAACCTTATGCCAATTTTTGCAGGAGCTAGATATATTATTCCAGAGCTCCTTTATAATTGGCATAATATTTGGACATATATTAATATATATAACTAATATATATTTCCAATGCAAATATTTATGCATTAATTCCAAATGCCCAAAATAAATACCTATGAGCTCTTGAAAATATTGGTTTGATTTTTATCTCTGTCCAATATTTTCAGAGAGCAACATGAGCATTTTCTTGGACCTTTTTGGAGAAATTTTTATTTGGATCATTTTAAAAAAAATGATTCTGAGGGTTTCACAGATCCCCATTTCAAATTAAATGGAATTTTAAACATGATGCACACACTCTGATGCATGACTAGCTAGGGTGTGACAAATTCTTCTCCAACATAAGGACTGCAGAACCGGCATCCATCTTGTCAGATGAATGAATTATCTCCTTGACCCGGCGCACCCAATGGGTGGTGGATTCACCCTCCTGCTGCTTACAATTCGTCAAGTCCACGATCGACATAGATTGCTTACACGTGTCCTTGAAGTTCTGGATGAAACGGGCTTTTAACTCTTCCCATGAACCAATGGAATTGGGTGGCAAACCTTTTAACCAAGACCGGGACGTTCCATCTAGCATCATGGTGAAATATTTAGCCATTGCCGCGTCACTGACTTCCAACAGCTCCATGGCCATCTCATAACTCTCGATCCATGCTCCGGGCTGTAAGTCGGCCGTGTAATTCGGCACCTTTCGAGGTCCCTTGAAGTCCTTGGGCAGGCGCACGTTGCGCAAAGCCGGTACCAAACAAGGAACACCACCGGTACTAGTGGCTACTCCCGCCTCAACAGAAGTCGTTGGATACTCTGGGATATCCTGATGAGCCGCCTGTTGAGCCGCCAGCTGAGCCGCCCCCTCGTTCTCCTGACGTATTCGGTCTTGCACCGGCTTATAGCCACCATGTTGGTTACGGCATTGGGCGTTGCTTGACAAAGCTTCGGACTCCATGTGCCTGCTATAACTCGGGCTCCGGTTCTGGCGAGGCGGTGCCAACCAAGGCGGAGGAGTTGAATGAATCCTGTCCCTGCTGTAAGAATAGGTCTCTTGCTGAGCCAGGGCCGTCTGGAGAAGCTCTCTGACCCTCCGGGTCTCCACCGCTGTCGGGTCATCACCGTCCATGGGCAGAGTCGCCAAGCGCGCCGAAGCCGCGATTAAGTTCTCCATGGGGTTGGAAAAGTGACCCTCCGGTATCGACACATAACGCGGTGGTGCCATGCTCACATGAGGAGGTGGCATCTCTCGAGGCTGAGCCGGTCCTCCTGCTCCGGCTGTCATAAACTGATTGGTATCTGGCGGGTTACTTGGGTCGGCTCCGGGTGTAGCGAAAAGAACCCGTGGGTCGTAATTCGGAGGTAAACGGGTCTAGGTTTTCTGGTGTCTCCTCCTCATTACCTCATTAGATGTGTTTAAGCTCATCGTGATCTGGTAAGCTTCTGACTGCAATTGATGTGCCCGGTCGTCGAGAGCCGCCCGCTCTGTAGCTAGTCTAGTATCCTCAGCTGCCAAGGCCTCCTTGGCCTGAGCTATCTCCTCATGCACCCGTGCCACCTCCGCGTCATGCTCATCTTTGTTCGCAGGGATAACCGTGGCAGTTAACAGGGCCGTAAGCTTGTCCATCAGGTCTATCAGCACCTGAGCCGGCGGGCGCACAGGGCCACCTGCCCCGGCTGTCCCTATTCCGGATGTTATTGCTGCAGCAGCCGTAGAGTTAGAGCCGGGCTGAGTCCCAGCCATGAAGATTCCTGCCCATCTTGGCGGCTCATAGGGGTCCGAAATACTGATGCCATCAGAACAACCCCCGAGCACACTGTCTTGCACCTGATACAACGAATCTGTTGAACCGGCGGACGACTCACCGTCTAAGAGGACGGCCGCCTCACCATCATCCTCAGATCCATTGGAAAGTTCCTCTTCGTGGATGCAGCCCACGAAAGCATGCTTCATGACGGGTTGAGCTCGGGTCTTCCTCGCACGCTGAGCCGTCTCGATGAGGTCGGTGCCGCTGTCCGGCTCAGGTCCCGGCTCTCCGATCCGGCCGATAAAGACGTGGATTCCGCCGAAGGGGACCCGGTACCCGTACTCAATTGAGCCGGCGTCGGGGCCCTAGCCTTCATCGTCGATGTAGATCTTGCCGCGATGACTCTTGGTCATCCGGCCCGTTACGTATCCCTTGAGCCCTTCGAAGTTGCCCTTCAAGAACTCAAATCCACCATGCGCTGGCCCCACGATGGGCGCCAACTGTCGTGGAATTGTCACATCAGATGTCCTCGTGAAAGGACTTAGTTGTGGAGCCATCGCAACTAGGAAGCTTGAAAGGGTTAAACGGGACAAAGGACACGAGAGGGTTTATACTAGTTCGGCCCCTTACGGTGAAGGTAAGGCCTACGTCTAGATGGGTTGGTATTGATGTTTCGATGACCAGGGAGCGAGATACGCTATGCCCGGCTCTCGAGGAGTTGTTTCTTGCCCTAAGCCGCCAGCAGGATGTCCCCTTATATACACGGGTTGACGCCCTGTGGCTTACAGAGTCCCGTCCGGCTTATAACAGTGTCCCGCTCGGTGACTAGTTAAATCTACATTATGATACAAGTCGTACCATTACGGCGGTTTACTACAACGGGCCTTAAGTCTCCTGTGGGCTTAAGCCCTTTATTGAACCGCCATCTTCATGCTTGGTCTTGGGCTTCTTTCTGGTGAGTCTTCTTTGCATAACCCAGCCCCTCCTGGGCGGCTTACACAAATAGTTATATCCCCAACATTATCAGTAACACAGATAGGTGAAGTAGCAAAAGCAGGGTTAGGGTTCATTCTAGCATTAAGAGACTATTGCTTCCATTTAGCTAATAATTTCTTAAGATCATATCTATCATTGCAAACAAACATAGCTCTAGCAGCTTCTTCATTCATAACATAACCCTCAGGAACAACAGGCAATTCATAATCAATGGGAGAATTTTCATCATCACTATCATCAATAATAGCATCTTCAATAATTTCATTCCCCCTAACTCTAGCAAGTTGTTCATCAAGAAATTCACCTAATGGCAAAGTAGTATCACACACAGAAGTAGTTTCATCATAAGTATCATGCATAGCAGAAGTGGCATCATCAATAACATGCGACATATCAGAATTCATAGCAGTAGCAGGTTTAGGTGTCGCAAGCTTACTCAAAACAGAAGGAGAATCTAGTGCAGAGCTAGATGGCAGTTCCTTACCTTCCCTCGTAGTTGAGGGATAGATCGTAGTTTTCGCGTCTTTCAAGTTCTTTATAGTGATCAACAGATATAAATTCCAAGTGACTCAGAAAATAGAGTTATGCTCCCTAGCAACGGCACCAGAAATTAGTCTTGATAACCCAGAAGTGTAGGGGATCACAACAGCTTTCAAGGGTAAAGTATTCAACCCAAATTTATTGATTCGACACAAGGGGAGCCAAAGAATATTATTGAGTATTAGCAGTTGAGTTGTCAATTCAACCACACCTGGATAACTTAGTATCTGCATCAAAGTATTTAGTAGCAAAGTGGTATGATAATAAAGGTAACGGTAGCAAAAGTAATGTTTTTGGGTTTTGTAGTGATTGTAACAATAGCAATGGAAAAGTAAATAAGCGAAGAACAATATGACAAAAGCTCGTAGGCAATGGATCAGTGATGGATAATTATGCCAGATGCGATTCCTCATGTAATAGCTATAACATAGGGTGACACAGAACTAGCTCCAGTTCATCAATGTAATGTAGGCATGTATTCCGTAAATAGTCATACGTGCTTATGGAAAAGAACTTGCATGACATCTTTTGTCCTACCCTCCCGTGGCAGCGGGGTCCTAGTGGAAACTAAGGGATATTAAGGCCTCCTTTTAATAGAGAGCCGGAACAATGCATTAGCACATAGTGAATACATGAACTCCTCAAACTACGGTCATCGCCGAGAAGTATCTCGATTATTGTCACTTCGGGGTTGTCGGATCATAACACATAATAGGTGACTATAGACTTGCAAGACATGATCAAGAACACACATATATTCATGAAAACATAATAGGTTCAGATCTGAAATCATGGCACTCGGGCCCTAGTGACAAGCATTAAGCATAGCAAAGTCATAGCAACATCAATCTCAGAACATAGTGGATACTAGGGATCAAATCCTAACAAAACTAACTTGATTACATGGTAAATCTCATTCAACCCATCACCGCCCAGCAAGCCTACGATGGAATTACGCACGCATGGCGGTGAGCATCATGAAATTGGTGATGGAGGGTGGTTGATGATGACGACGGCGACGAATCCCCCTCTCCAGAGCCCTGAACGGACTCCAGATCAGCCCTCCCGACAGAGATTAGGGCTTGGAGGTGGCTCTGTATCGTAAAACGCGATGAAACTTTCTCTCTGATTTTTTTCTCCCCGAACGTGAATATATGGAGTTGGAGTTGAGGTCGGTGGAGGTCCAGGGGGCCCACGAGATAGGGGGGCGCGCCCAGGGGGAGGGGGCGCGCCCCCCACCCTCGTGGACAGGGTGTGGGCCCCCTGGTCTTGATTCTTTCGCCAGTATTTTTTATATTTTCCAAAAAGTGCCTCCGTGGATTTTCAGAACATTCCGAGAACTTTTATTTTCTACAGATAAAACAACATCATGGCAGTTCTGCTGAAAACATTGTCAGTCCGGGTTAGTTTCATTCAAATCATGCAAGTTAGAGTCCAAAACAAGGGCAAAAGTGTTTGGAGAAGTAGATACGTTGGAGACGTATCACCAGGCAACACCAAGTTGTATCTGGATTTGAAGGAAAGTTTCTGGTATACAGGAATGAAGAAGGATATTGCCGAGTATGTAGAAGTATGTGATGTATGTTAGAGAGTAAAGGAAGAACATCAGAAACCAGCAGGATTGCTACAGCCATGTCGATACCCGAATGGAAGTGGGATAAACTTGGCATGGATTTTATCACTGGATTACCCATGACTCGTTCAGGCTATGACTCTATCTGGGTTGTAGTTGATCATTTGACGAAAGTAGCCCATTTCATCCCGGTGAAGACAACTTATACGAGTGCTAAGTTGGCGAAGATATACATGACCGGGATCGTATGTATGCATGGAGTTCCGAGGACCATTGTATCAGACAGAGGTACACAATTTACTTCTAAGTTTTTGAATCAGTTGCATGAAACTTTGGGTACCAGGCTAGAGTTCAGCATAGCCTTTCATCCATAGACAGATTGACAAACTGAGAGAGTCAATCAGATTCTGGAGGACATGTTGAGAGCTTGTGCACTAGATTATGGATCTAGTTGGGATGACAATTTGCCCTATGTACAGTTCTCCTACAATAACAGTTATCAAGCCAGTTTGAAGATGGCCCCTTTCGAAGCTTTGTATGGAAGGAGGTGCAGGACACCGTTATCGTGGGATGAAGTTGGAGATCGACAGTTGTTCGAACCAGACTTAATCAGAGAGTCTGAGGAGAAGGTTAGGTTGATTTGAGACAGACACAAAGTAGCCCATTCAAGTAAGAAGAGTTATGCAGATACTAAACGTAAGGAGGTAGCCTACAAAGTCGGAGACAGAGCATATCTTCATGTGTCCCCACTTCAAGGAGTTAAACGTTTTGGAGTCAAAGGAAAGCTAGCACCACGTTTCGTGGGACCACACAGAGTTTTTGAACGCATGGGAGAAGTTGCGGATAAGTTGGAATTGCCCGAAGGATTGTCAGGAGTTCATGATGTGTTTCAAGTTTCCCAGTTGAAGAAGTGCCACACAGAGATGGCCGACATTCCTTTGAGAGATACAGTGCCACCGGAAGCAATTCAGTTGGATAGTGATCTGACCTATGAAGAGAAGCCAGTCAAGATTCTCGAGTTTTCTAGCTGTGTTACTCGCAGCAAGGTTATCAAGTTTTGCAAAGTTCAGTGGA
Source organism: Triticum aestivum (assembly GCF_018294505.1). Classification (NCBI taxonomy): domain Eukaryota; kingdom Viridiplantae; phylum Streptophyta; class Magnoliopsida; order Poales; family Poaceae; genus Triticum; species Triticum aestivum. The sequence goes on along the minus strand of NC_057801.1, from coordinate 322,386,721 downwards.
GCCACCATATCAAAGAGGAAGCCACCTGGGAGCGAGAAGAAGATCTTCGCAAGGACCACCCTAACCTTTTTGCTGGCCAACATGAATCTCGAGGGCGAGATTCATCTTAAGGGGGTAGGTTTGTAACATCCCAATTTTCAATTTGGATGTTATACATAGATCATCATATGCATATCATATTTTATTTGCATTCTGGTTGTGATCCTAGAAATCTTAAGCCACTGAAGGACCCAAAGGAGAGAGTTGGAGGTTTCACAAAATTTTCATATTTGAATTTAGTTCAAATTTGAAAAGAGGATCAATTTGCTTTTAATGATTTCTCTCCAATTATTTCCCACAATAAAAATAAATGAGAGGGGATAAAATGACTTCCTCAAAACCTAAGAGAAATATTGGAGAAGAGATTTTAAAATCAAATTATTATTTTTGTTTGTATTTTATTTGAATTACAGAAAACTTACATTTTTTAAAATTGCATTTGAGTCCAGAAAAATGTTCATCTTGTCCTAAATATTAGGTATGGACGATGAAAATTGTTTCTGGACTTTTTAGAATTTTTTATATTTAATTAGGATTTTTCCTTCACTGCGAAATTATATATATAGAAAACGTTCCGGACAGAACTCGGCCGAAGGCCCAGCCGGCCCGCTAGCGCCGCCGCCTTCCCCTTGTCGGAGCCGTGCCTGAGCCAGACTCGCGGGAGTTCGAGGCCACCCCGCCTCGCTGTCCCCTCTCCCAAGTCGTAGATCCCCCTCGGGACCCCCTATAAGCCGCCGCCGTCCCTCGCCTCCTCTCCTTGTCAACCGCGCCGCGGCCGCTCGCGTCCCCTGCCGTCGCCGCTGCTGCCGCCAATGCCACCTTGTTCTGCCGCCGGAGCCGAGCCGCCTCGCCGGATCTTGCTGCCACCGGTCTTTTCCGTTTAGCCGGTAAAAACCACCGGTTCGCCGGTTTTTATTACGGTTTTTTTAGTTTTGGTTATTAGCTATTAGATCGGTTTTTTAGTTAGTCCATTAGATTATGAACGTTCACCCGTTCGTTTCATTTTAATGAACGAATTCGTTCGTTTAGGTCTGTTAGCGAACGTTCTTCCGTAGATTTTTCCTTTTAGTTTTATTTTCGGCCAGGGACCTATCCGTGAATAGTTTTATCGCGATTTAACCCTTGATCTTAAAACTAGCGTAACTTTTTGCTCGTTTGTCCAAATTAGATGAAACCAACGCCTAAATCTTTGTAACAATCTCTTCTTTCCAGTAAACCAACTTGAACATGATTTTCACAATTAAAAATTTGAGTTTAGTACAGATTAGTAAACGATCTTGTTTCATTCGTTTCTTGAGTTTCGTAACTCCGTTTGAGTTGTTTCTTTTTGCAAATCGTAGCTAATCACGTGTACCTACTGTTAAGATCTAATACAGATGAAAATAATGCTATTAGGTTTTGTTTCTATTTAGTTTATACGTTTGCTTGTTTCGAATTTTATTTGGATCTTTGCTCGATTTCTCTTTGTTTTGTCTGAGTGATTGCTTATGTATGCTATTGTTTGTCTATGCTAGATTATCCGGAGTGCGAAGGTTGTTACTACGAATCTCTAGAGTTTGTAGATCGTCAGCAAGGCAAGTTACACTTTGATCATACTTTTCAATACCTTACTATGCATTAGTATTGCCCTCAAATATTTGCATGAGTCGGATTAGGAACATGTGGTTTGGTTGTAGTACTTGAGGTAGGAACCTAATACCTTTCGATCACCCTGGGAATATACATTATGCTCAATTATTTCTTAGCCATGCTTGTAGACAGGGATTGGATCGTGATTCACATGGAAGTTATGAGAGTTATTAATCTTGGATAACATTAAGCTGGAAACTTTAATACACATGTGGGTGGATTGGTTGGGGCACCTGGAGAATCCAGTGTTTGTCCATTTGGGAAATCCCGGAGTACCCGTGTGATTTTTCCTTGGTTCGCCACCCAGGATCAAAGGGGTCCTATGATATTTCAAGCCTAGAAACTTCCGTGTGCAGCCAAAAGCCATTATGGGCTCTGGCATAGTTGAGTAAGTTGTATGAGCTCTCGAAGAGGTGGACTAGCAGATGTAGGGGAAAGTAGGTGTACCGGTTCGCCCGGAGTAGAGAGTTAATGTTTCAGAAAGACTATGTCTCGATCTTCCGATCATGGATGCGGTCGAGTCTTGTGGGGAAAAGTGTGCAACCTTTGCAGAGTGTATGAACTAATCATGGTTAGCCGTGTCCCCGGTTATGGACATCTTGAGTATCTAGAAATTGGATATTATTGTTGATCTCATCACTCTTTAATTAATTGAATTGGGTTTAATGATGATACTTGTTTAATTGGGATTTGAGTTGGAGGAACCTTCTCAAATATTGGTACAACGTGGGAGTAGTTTAAATAAAATTTATTCCTTTGTTGTAGGAAAGAACTAGCTTTATGCAAAATCATAAACTTAGAGCCTCCACCAGCCAAATATTACATGTAGATATAGTTCTTGCATTCATCGCTTTACAGTGTAACTCTGCCAGCATATTCAATGTGCTGACCTACACGGCTGCAACGTCTCATGTTGCAGACTACTCAGACGACGAATAAGGTGCGATAGGTCGTTGTCGTGCACTCAGCTATGCTGTTGGAGTTGATGGACTCATTTACCTTCGAAGCTTCCACAGTATTTAGTTTAGATGGCCTTTAGCCATATTATTTTTGTGTAATCATACTCTTTTTGACGACTCGATGTAATAAGTGTGTGATTGAACTTTGCTACAATTCCTCGAGTACTGTGTTTGTCAGCATTACCGATCCAGGGATGTCACTTAAGCACAGAGACTTCTGTCCATTGGGATCGTGGTCGCTACACTATCCCTGTAAGTGCAAGCGTTACAAGACAAAATGTAACGACAAGAGCAATGGGCTACACTTCTGCACATGCATTGTTTGTGTATTCGACTTTTTGGTAAGATTAAATATAGTTCTAATATTTTTTAGACTTTAGTAAATGGTGGGCAAGGGAGATAAGATGCAGAGTAATAATACATAATGAACCAATCCCTCCTTCCCATAATATAAGAGTGTTTTGTACACTGGTGTACTGTACAAAACACTCTTATTATGGGATGGAGGAAGTAGCTATTAATGTAAGTACATTGATAGAAGAAGTTTGGTCCTCACAAGAGGATTGCAGAGCTAAACCTCTTCAAAGGCATTGGGTTGATTCTAAATTTATGTGAAATTTGATACAGATCTTATAATCTCCACCAAATGGAGGATAAGGAGGCTAACATGTGCAGTGATGCGACATAATCAACCAGCTATGAAAGTAAGTATGGTCATATAGGGCAAGAAGTACTCACAAGAGCAATGCAGTGTGCAATATAGTTGCTAGATTCCGTGGTCGCTTGAGAATGAATATTCTTTTGCAAACAGTTTTCGTACAAGTGAGACGGTAAGGCACATGTACAAATGTAGTTCAAATTGTGATGTAATATCATAGACAGTACCTTATGCTGCAGACGAGACCAATGTGTAACAAGATTATTCTAGTCACTATCTACTAAATGTAGCACCGGAGACTTTACAGAAATTTCGTCTAGAATCTTGCCATTGAAGTGCGCTTGCATGAAGTAGGAACGATACTTCATCGACAAGTGCTTGAAAAGCACTACCAAGCCTTGCTCGTCTTGACTATCCAGTTTTGTCCTCGCCTATTTAAAAGAATGAAATCTTGTGTCTTCTGTCAGCAGAAACATGTGCACTAATTACATTACTACATTACTTACACGTAAGTTGCGGAGGAATATTGGAATTTTCTTTGTCTATGGTATAATCTTTCCATGAAGGTAAGATGTGCACAAAGTTCCTGACAAAAATATAAGCTTCGTCTTCTAAACTAGGAAGAAGTGAAACAGGGGTCCTATTTTCTGCAATTGGGGCTCTCTCTCGTTCGAAACTGGATTTGGCAACTGGATTTGGTGTAATCTTTGCTGGAATGGGGGTTTTGCATCATAGATCCCGTGCTATGTCAACTGGCATCAATATATTGTTTCCTGCAGTTGGGGTCTGCTGAGTTGGGGCATCACAGATGGCCAGTGTAGTAGAGCTAGAGTCTGCTAGATTTGGGGCCATGTTTTGTTTGTCTGGTGATATTGCTACTACACCTAATGGGCTATTTGATTTATCAGGTGTCACTAACTTTTCCAAATACTTTGTTCGTGCTCCTTCGCGATCAGCAATCGCCCTCTTCCTTTTGAACGTCTAATACACAAGAACAACATTTGAATGGATAAATATGGCATGTTGACAGATGGAATATGTATCGAAAATGGATAGGCATGGCGTATTCACATAGACGATGTGTAAACTAAGCAAATTACAGTGGAACAAAGTAGAAGCAATGCAAGACATCATTTGCGAGATATGTGCAACAAATATAACCTTGCAAAGTTAGAGCAAGCACCTTGATGGGTGTATAAGATAGGGCATCCACCTCCGAATCCTCCACTAGGGAGCTACATTGACTTAGGTATCCCTCTAGCTCAGAATGATTGTTACGATCATATTCTGAACACGAATATTATGTGGAGAGCGTTTGCATTGCATTGCATCCAAATTGGATCTCAGTCCCTTAATGCCAAGTTTGACAGCCATGGCATTGTTCTGCTTTATTCTTTTCATGCATGCAAGATCATAATCATTATGATGTTGTTTAGTATCTGAGATTCATGAAAACATAAAAATTAGTGAGATTTTCTATGGAATGCATTGTAGATTCTCCTCGAATACTGTCTCCCTACAAACCCCCTGCGTATACAAACTTTATCCCCCAACCATGCTGACCAGACCACACACAAAAATACAAACCTCATATGTTTGTATAAGGGGCGAACAAACATTTCAAAACTGAAGTAGGAACACTAGAATTATATCAAATTCGTATATGAACAAATAAACTAAGGAATTATGAGTGGCATAATGTTTAGCTTCAAGGGTGGAGTGTTGGTAGTGCGCACTACGCATGTAGACAGATTGTATTCCATGTAAAAGCTCGCAATCTATGTAAAAGGTGGATATGACACTTCTCTTTCTCTACAATGCAATGTTCATTGCCCACACATGATGGAACAGCACAAAGGAATACTATTCACTCATGTCTGCGGTTCCAGTATTTTGAAACAGGGTGGTCCACCCTAAAAGAATATTGACAAAAAATATGACAAGGCAAGCATAGAGGTAGTGAATCAATCATTAGTTGTGAGCTTACTACGACAAGTATGCACAATTGTAACTATAGTAAGAGACCATCCAAAATCTGAATCAAGAAGTTGGTCAAGCACTTAATTGTTTGCAACTAATCGAAGTGAATAATTGGATATCATATCGAATGAGTAAGAAAGACATGTAAGATTGTCAACAAACGTGGCCTGAAGTAGTAATCTGGGTCAATGTCGCTATGACCAATAATCCAACATGACCAGTGTCTATTCCTAGGGCCATAATTTTGAAACCATGTGAACTTTATAGGTACTAAAGATTACTGAAATATTTGAATTATTAAGTGTAGGTAGCACTCAGTACACAACAAACCCTAATGACAGTCCTACCTAATGAGTAATGAATCAATTAGAAAATGGGTGATGGGGAGTGGCTGCTGAGTGTTTAGGGCCTATCTTAGGATAAATCGGGTTGGCTTAGTGGGTGCTGCACGCCTAAGCCCTAAACGAATTGGGAAGGTAGAGATGGCGGCACGCCCGAGAAGTGGTTACGCTATTGGGCAAGCGGCTCCTGACCTCTTGTTAGTCTAGCATGACCTCCTGAAGTCATGTCGTCCGGGGACGGCAAGTTGCCTGTGAGGCAGGCAGCTGGGGGCAAGTAGAGATCAAAAGCGCAGCAGAATAGAGGGGAATCAGGGTCTGGGCCGACCCAAAATCCCAGGGTGGGCCGCGACCCACCGTGGCCACCCTGTAGATCCACCCCAGCGGCGTACATGCATTTCGAAACTAAATTATGAACATTTAGCTGACCAATTAAATCACTTTTTTTAATAATATCATATTCGTATTTGAACAACTAAGCTTGTTTAGCTTGATGGGTGGAGCAGTGTTATTATGACACAAAGCACGTAGGCTAATCGTATAGTGATCATAAAAGTGGGGAAACCCTAAGCATGATAAATTAAACCCTCTTATGATTGTGCCATGGCATATTTGAATCTGCAGACTGCTGAAATGCTACTTAGCAACCATTGTTTGCTTCAAACTAAGAACTAAGATTCTAAGAGCTGAAAAGAAAGTACAGTAACCAAGTTACGATCTATTTTCTGGTTGAGATCAAAAAGTTGAGCAGATATGAAGTAGTACCACCTCTCTTTCGGCGCAGCGTAGGCATCGGGGGTGCGGTGGCTGTCGGTGGCATGGAAGAAAATACGCGACAGTAGATGGATGCATCAGGGGATATTGGTGCAATAATTGTCCCCTTATGTTTTGGAGTTTGTTGACATAAATAGTATGTGACTTATGTGTTTGCTAGTGCACACAGAGTAGCAGGTCCCTGAGATGTCAAGGAGTTTGATGCAAACGATGAAGATAATATCCCTGCGTTGTAGCGAAGGTTATCACCGAAGATGTAGTTACCAAGAGTGACCACTAAAAATTGCTGAAGTTCAAGCAATTGGTTTGGTGACTGTTTGGAGAAAATGGCTGCGCTCGAGGAAGAAATGAAGATGAAGTGAAGACGTAGCATTTATTTCGTTCTTCTTCTTCTTTCATTGAGTCATAGGACCACTGTACTATTAAGAGGGGTGTAGCATTTCAAACATTGATTCTCTTATGCTAAACCCAAATCCTATGAAAGTTGTGAGATAAATCTCTTGGAGTTCCGAGCAAATACTTGCCAGCAAGAGACTATGATCTTGTTCACTGCGAGAGATTTGTCTTGGACCGAGGAGTTAGCATTACTTGTTCCTCAATTAATGTTATTGTTGCTCCAACATCCGACCATTGAAAATGTGTCGGCTGGCCATTAGCTGGACCGCGTGTCCAAAATGGTCATTTCCCATCTGGGAAGGCTGCGACTATAAATAGCCACCCCGCACCGGCTTTGTCCGGCGGCTACTCTGTTTGATTCTGAGAAGATTGTTGAGAAACCCACTCTCTGAGCAATTTGAGTTTAAAATCCACCGAGAGGAAACCCCTATAGCCGAAGAATTAGGTAGTGGTTAGCATCACTTGAATCTAAGTCCAGTACACTCCACCTATTACTCTTGAGAGCTGCAAACTCTCTAGACGACTAGGTGTCAATTTCTTCAGAGACCAAGGGTGATTGTGGTTCTCGAAGAAGTCTGTAAAGGTTCGGAGATCGCCTTTAAATATCTACCACGGGTAATCGGCATCGGTTGAAGAATCGATTGTCGAGGAGAATAGGGTGAAGAGAGTTTATCTTCCATGTTAAGTCACAACCCCTCGAACCAGACGTAGTCCTTGTGCAGAAGGACGAACTGGTCGAACAAAATTCCCTGTGGCCGTCGAGCACCACCGGTTATCTCTATCACTCATGTTTCCATTGGATACGTTATCCATTACGTGATCTGTTTCGATGCATGTTTCATTTTCATTGGATACTTAGCTTTAGTTCGTTGTAGTCTGTTTTACTTTTGTTTCCACTGCTGGGTTTTGAGAGTTTTGAGTTTTCCAAAGAAAACTTGAAACTCCCATTCACCCCCTCTGGTAGACATACTTCGTTCCTACAATTGGTATCAGAGTGGGGTACTCCTTGACTCTGCTCATTTTAGTCTAACGACTTTGGAGTTTAAGTATGTCTTCAGTGAGCTACAAATTGCATATCAAGTTTCCTATCTTCGATAGGACGGACTATCCTTTCTGGAATGAGAAGATGAAGATCTGTCTCCCAGCAACTGATGATGATACGTGGAATGTGGTGCAAGTTGGGTTTACCGTTGCTATACCTCAAGCCTGAACTGATGAGGAGAATAAACTCATTAAGATGGATGCATAAGCCAAATATGAAATTGGTGGCCATCTCTCTCAGGCAAAATTTCTTTGATATCACCAGTGTGAAACTGTAAAGGATTTGTGGGATGTCCTCGAGAAGATCAATGAAGGAGTTTCAACTCGGAAGGAAGCTCGAATCGACACTCTTTGGGCAAAATTCAATCACTTCAAGTGCATTGGAAATGAAAGGTATCACCAAACTTTGACCGTATCAGTGATATAGCAAACTTGTAACAAGCAAACCTTGAAGGATTTGAGTCTTTGTGCTTACCGTGCTAGTCCTTGGATCGACTCGCTAGCACACACAATATAGATGAATACCAGAATAGCAAGTGCATGATTTATTACAACGTATGATCCGGAATGTATAAAATAAAACAATATGCATAGCACATGGCTAGCTTTATTCAATCAAACAACGGAAAAGTAGCATAAATAATGATGAGTCCCATCATAGCCCAGTGCGATGCTGAGTGCAGACTCGCGACCCTAACGGTACTTACTCTTCGTCTGAAAATCCTGCAACATGAGACGTTGCAGGCATATAGGTCAATACTTTGAATGTATTGGCAAGTTACACATGAGTAATAATAAAGCAGACCTACATGTATATGCATAATACAACAAAAGGAAGGTTTGAGGATTATTTGTGCAGAAACCGGATTTTGTCCTCACAACTACCTAATAGTCAAATTTTTATTTAGTTCTTTTATTACTACAATTATATACACCAGGTTGAGTTGGCAAATTCAACTCCAACCTACCCTTTATTAAGTTTTCCCACAAATATTATTAAGTGTCACATCTATCAAGATCATCCAACAACTGTAATGGCATAGTTGCTTTAATTTGTCCATAACCTGGGACACAACTAATCATGATTAGTTTTTAATACTCTGCGGAGTTTTGCACAATTTACCCACTAGACTCAACCCAAAGATTTAGACAAAGTCTTTCAGAAGTAGTCACCTCCACTCACCGATAGCTAGTATACCTACTCATATCTACATTTGTTAGCTTACCGGGCGTGGATCCCACAACCTACTCAACTAAGCCAGAGCCCATTTAGCTGGTGGTTGTGCATGGAAGCTACTAGTCACTAAGTCTGTCTGACCTTTTTGAGCCTGGGCAGCCGTCCACTTACATTCAAAGGGTATAAACCTTGATGTTCTTGAAACCACCCATCAATACCAATTCCGCCCAGAGGTTAGTTAAATCCTTAGTTACTACTCAATTTGTTACATATATAGTCCTCACATAATCTCAATGTATACACGAACCAACCCCGTCTACAAAGCATAGCAAAACTACAACTACCACGATCTGCATTGACGGGAGATAGCTTAACAGCATGACAGGGGGACCCTGTTTCTCCTCTTCTCTTTGTGATAGCTGCTGATCTTCTACAAACAGTGATTAATGATATGTTCAGCAAGGGGATCCTAAAGCTACCTATTCCCTGCCATGATCAAGACTACCCTATCATTCAATATGCCGATGATACTCTGATCATCCTCCCTGCTGACAGGCAACAACTTTTAGCACTGAAGGATATGCTGTTGGTGTTCTCTCAGTCCACAGGTCTTGATGTCAACTACCATAAATCTTTTGTCATTCCTATAAATGTTGAAAGTCATGACTGAGCTTGCTTCTGCTTTTGGATGCCAAATTGGAAAGATGCCTTTTACTTACCTTGGTCTGCCTGTGGGTACTACAAGGCCGAAGGTGGTTGACTTTATGCCTCTTGTGGATTGTATGGAGAGGAGAATGACTGCCAGCTCCTCCTTCCTTAATCAAGGTGAGAAACTGCAGTTCTTAAATTCTGCCTTGTCTTCCATGCCAATCTTCTTTATGGGCAGCCTGGTTGTTCCTGCTGGAATCCTCAAGCAGTTGGAAAGAATTCAAAGGCAATGTCTGTGGAGAAAAAATAGGGAGGATCCTGCTCCATCTCTTGCTGCTTGGGATTTGATTTGTAGACCAAAAAACAAGGGTGGTCTTGGTATTTTGAACCTGGGTGTTCAAAACGTGGCTTTGCTTCTCAAGCATGCTAGTAACTTTCTCAACAGGAAAGACCTACCTTGGGTGTCCTTAATTTGGGACTCATATTATCATGATGGCATGCCCCAGGGAACAACTTCTTGTGGCTCTTTTTGGTGGAAGGATATTTGCAAGGTCTTGCAGAATTTTAGGGACTGCTCCTGGGTGCAGGTCAATGCTAGGGACACTGCTCTCTTTTGGTCTGATAACTGGAATCTTGGAAATGAAGTTTCTAGCTTGCAGTCTAGATTCCCAAGATTATTCTCTTTTGCCAAGGATCCATGGATTTCTGTTAAGGACATCTTCAATTCAATAGACTTGTACCAACACTTTCACCTACCTTTGTCTGCTCAAGCTTTTGATGAGTTAAACTTGATAAGAAATATGTTGGTCTCCCATACAAGAGATGACGCTTGTAAGGATTTATGGTTCTGGCAGGGCTCTTCAAAGGTTTACAAACCTAAGCTGTTCTATGGTCATGTTTTTCAGAATGAAACATTCAACCACTTGCTGTGCTGGATCTGGAAATCCTCTTGCACTATCAAGATCAAGGTTTTTTTTTTGATTTTCATCATGGACAGACTCAACACTAAGGATATGGTTGATAGAAGGCACTGGCACATGGATGATGGTGTTACTTGTAGGCTATGCCCCCTTCAAGTGAGAGAAACCAGAGACCATCTCTTCTTCAACTGCAATTTCAGTGTCAGAGTTTGGAATTATTTGCAGATTGATTGGTCGGCTGGAACTTCAATGTCTGACATAGTCATCCAGGCAAGGAGAAGTTTTGATAAGCCCTTTTTCAATGAAGTAGTATTTATTGCCTGCTGGAATATCTGGATCATTAGAAATGCCAAAGTGTTCAGAGGTGAGAGGGCAAGTTTCAACAAATGGAGAGGAGCTTTCAGGCATGACATTACTCTGATGCAGCATAGAATCAAATCTGGATACAAGGATGAGTTACTCAAGTGGATTTCTTTCTTGCCACCTTAAGTTTAACCTTTTCTTTATTTTATTTTGTTTTTCTCCTTTCCTTTCGGTTACCTCTTGTAATCATGTTGTTGTAACTGTTTTCTGGCTTTAATAAAGTCTTGATATGCTGTGGGGGTTTTACCCCACAGTTCACAGTCAAAATAATAATAATAATAATAATAATATAGTATTCCTATACATGCATAAATTTATAGTATGATATATACTACATGCTTAGAAAACAATAGATAAAGGATGATCAACATGTAACTTGCCTAGGTTCTTCTTCAAAAAGTCACAGTCCTGACAATAGCTCGCGTCGCACTCCAGATAATCTACACCTTTCACACCATCAACAAATCAATCACCGAAACTCAAATAAAACCAAAATAAAACTAGCAGCAAGAAAATCATTAAAAATTCAAGAACAATAGCATAACAGCATGTACAAAACATCTACAATGCAGTATGATCACAACGCAAAAAGTATCGCTCGATTCCGACAAACGGTTTGAAAGTTATGGCCTTTGGAAGGTTTGATTCAAATTCGAACGAATTCAAATTTGGAAAGTGGAAACATGTGAAATTTTGGTTCTGCCGAATTCTCCTGGTCATTGTGAGTGCATAGGAAAAAATAATCGCCTAATTTGGATATATAGACTAAAAGATATAGCTAATTGAAGTTAGAGGAAGAATCTGAAAAAAAATAAAAACAACAGAAACCCCTGCACTGTTCACGTGCAGACACTGTAGCTGCTCCTATAGCGTTTCCTATAGCAAACTGCCACTTGGCAGCGCCTTATTGGCCAAAAGACTCCCTGTACACATGTGCTCACCAGCAGCAGAAGTAAACGGCGGCGGCGCTCCTTCGACGGTTATCCGGTGAGGGCGAAGGGGCAGGCGGATGCGGCGTTCAACGGTGGTGGGTTAGGTGGCGTCAGGAGCGATGGGGCGTCCTTCGTTGGCGTTGGTGACGAGCTTGAACGCGGCTGTGCTCCGGCGTCTTCGGCGTGCTCGGTTGCCTCGCGCTGCTGTGATTTCAGCAAAAATGAAGTGTCACAAAGATTCGAGGCGGGGAGGAGAACCAAAGGGGACAACGAAGCGGCTGGTGGTGCTCTTACGACGACGAGGTCGTCCGGCAAAGGCGGCGGACTGCGGGCGTTCTCGGCGAGATCCAATTCGCCTGCCAGATGCGTAGGGACGAGGAAAGGAAGGGAAAACAGGATTCAGTAGGGTTTGACAGGGTTAGGCGCGACTGAGAAGTCCCTGGCGTGCACGGGGTCGACCAGGACGCCGGGACGGCTCGGGCTCGGCTTCGGGTGCGCGTGTGGCGCGACAACATCCAGCTCGGGGAAGGAGATGAGCAGGGGCGTGAGCGGGTCCCGCTAGTCAGCGGATGGAGGCGGCGGGCAATGGGAGCGGTGCGGGGCTGCGCGTTGGTGGGCCGCGGCAGTGCAGGAGTTGGTGGTCCGAGGTTGTGCAGCCCGACTGCACAGCGCGCCGTGATTTGGTTTTTTAAAACAACAGGTACAGGAAAATAACTAACTAAAATAAAAACACCAGAACAAATCCTAAAAATACATAGACACACAGTAAAAAAACAATACCACTAATATAAACTACAGGAACACTACCCTAATGCAATTTTTGACAATAAATTTTATGCCATAGGCCACACAAACAACAATAAAACACTAAAATAAAATGATTTGGAGTTTCGAAAAATTCCAAGAACACACCAAGTGAACTCCAAATAATATTCCTGACATATGAATATTTTATTTTACAGGGGAGAAGTCATGTTATCTCCACTCCAATAAATTGCCTTTAGTTACATAATGAAAATAATATTTTAGAAAAACAAATAATGCATGGGAAAATATGAGATGCATATGAATGATCTATTAACATCCTAATTTAGAAAAATTGGGATGTTACAAACCTACCCCCTTAAGATGAATCTTGCCCTCAAGATTCGGGCTGGCTAGCAAATAGGTGTGGGTGATCCTTCCTGAGATCTTTCTCTCATTCCCAGGTAGCTTCTTCCTCGATATGATGATCCCACTGAACCTTGCATAACTTAATTGTCTTGGTGCGAGTAACTCTCTCTGCTGTCTCTAGAATCTTAACAGGCTTCTCCTCATATGTCAAATCACTCTCCAACTGAATTGCCTCAAGTGGCACTGTGTCCCTCAAAGGAACATCCATCATCTCTGCATGACACTTCTTCAACTGGGATACATGAAACACATCATAATCTCCTGACAAAGATTCTGGCAACTCCAGCCGTTAAGCTACCTCTCCTCTACGCTCCATGATCTTGTAAGGCCCCACAAAACATGGTGCTAACTTATCTTTGATTCCAAACCTGTTAATTCCATGAAGTGGTGAAACTCTAAGATATGCACGGTCTCCTACCACATATGTCTCCTCCTTATGTTTTGCATCTGCATAACTCTTCTATCTAGACTGTGCTATCTTCAGTCTATCACGAATCAACTTGGCCTTCTCCTCACCATCTATGATCAAGTATGGTCCAAAGAACTGACGCTTTCCAACCTAATCCCACATCAATGGTGCCCTGCACTTTCTACCATACAATACCTCAAATGGTGCCATCTTCAAACTAGCCTGATAACTCTTATTATATGAGAACTCTGCATAAGGTAAATTATCATCCCAACTGGACCCATAGTCCAAAGCACAAGATCTCAATGTATCCTCCAAAATATGATTTACCCTCTCTGTCTGCCCATCTATCTGTGGATGGAAAATTGTACTGAACTCTCGCCTGGTGCCCAAGGATTCATGCAACTGACGCCAAAATTTGGATGTGAACTGAGTACCTCTATCAGGCACTACCTTCCTTGGAACTCCAAGCAAACAAACAATTTTAGACCTATAGATCTTTGCTAGATGCGCACTAATATACGTAGTCTTTACTGGGATGAAGTGAGCAACTTTAGTTAAACGATCAACAACTACCTAAATAGAATCATAACCTGACCGAGTCCTGGGTAGACCTGTAATGAAGTCCATACCAATCTCATCCCACTTCCAATCAGGTATAGGCAATGGCTGTAACAAATCTGCTGGCCCCTGGTGTTCTGCTTTAACTCTCTGGCACACATCACATGTTGAAATATACCCAGCAATTTGCTCTTCAGGACAGGCCACCAAAATCTTTGCCTCAAATCAAAATACATCTTGGTATTACCTAGGTTAATAGAATAAGGTGAATCATGCACATCCTGAAGAATTGACTTCCTAATATCTGTATCTTGAGGTACACAAATAGCTTATCAAACCATATGGCCCCATGTTCATCCTCATGGAAACCTTCTGCCTTACCTTTACATATATTCTCTTTTATCTCAGCAATCTCCTTATCATCCTTTTGAGCTTCTCTGATCCTGTCAATTAAAGTAGGCTTTACCTCCAGTGTTGCTAAATATCCCTTAGGAACCATTTCCATCCTGAAATTTTTTAACTGTTCACATAACTCAGGTGGCATATTATCAATATTAACTGCATTAGCATGGCTCCTACGACTGAATGCATCACCGACAACATTAGCCTTACCAAGATGATACTGCACATTCAAATCATAATCCTTAATAAGCTCCAACCACCTCCTCTGCCTTAGGTTCAAATCCTTCTGAGTAAAAATATACTTCAAGCTCTTATGATAAGTAAATATATCACAATGATTACCAATAAGATATGGCCTCCAAGTTTTCAATGCATGCACACCTGAGGCTAACTCCAAATCATGTGTAGGATAATTATGCTCATGATTCTTAAGCTGACATGAAGCATATAAAACAACTTTACCTTCCTGCATCAAAACACTCCCAAGTCCTTGACGAGAAGCATCACAATATACCTGGAAGTCTTATGTATATCCGGCAGAGTTAAGAATGGTGCTGTAACCAAACTCTGCTTCAACTCCTAAAAGCTGGCTTCACATTCATTAGTCCAAACAAATTTCTTCTCCTTCTTCAACAATTTCGTCATGGGCTTTGCAATTTTGGAAACATTCTCAATAAATCTCCTATAATAACCTGCAAGGCCCAAAAAGTTGCGAATTTCTCCAACTACCGTGGGCGACTCCCACTCTATAACTGCAGCAACATTAGATGGATCAACTGCAACTCCATTACCTGATACAACATGTCCAAGGAATGCTACCTCATCCAACCAGAACTCACATTTGCTGAACTTGGAATACAACTGATGTTCCCTCAATTTCTCCAATACCAAACGCAGATGCACATCATCCTCTTGCTTATTCTTGGAGAACACCAATATATCATCAATGAAAACAACCACAAATTTATCCAAGAACTCCATAAATACCTAGTTCACCATATTCATGAAGTATGTAGGGGCGTTAGTCAATCCAAATGGCATAACAGTATATTCATACAACCCATACCTCGTAGTAAAAGCAGTCTTGGGCATATCTTGCTCAGGAATCTTTAATTGATGATAACCAGAACATAGATCAATCTTAGAAAATATAGTAGCTCCCTCCAACTGGTCAAATAGATCATTTATCATAGGCAAAGGATACTTATTCTTAATGGTTACCTCATTCAAAAAACGATAATCAACACGCATCCTCAAGGTCCCATCCTTCTTATCCATAAACAAAACTGGAGCTGGCCAAGGTGATGAACTTGGGGGAATAAATCACTGTGACTTCAATTCCCTTATCTGCTTCTTCTATTCCACCAACTCTTGAGGAGGCATTCTATATGGTCTCTTTGGAATTGGTCTAGTGCCTGGTATTAAATCAATATGTCGGTGTACAAAAGTAGGGGCTCTCTTTTGTACCCCTTTACTTGTGCACGGGAAGTCAGAGCCGCGCCCGCCGCCATACTTAGCAGGGCAGAGGAGGAAGCAAAGCCACAAGACGACCAGAGCGTCGCCAAGACAGAAATGCAAAGAGCAAGAGGGCAAGGTGGACTCCCCCGGCAAGACCCTTGCCGGGCACGGCCCCCACAGCCCCGGCAAGAGCCTTGCCGGGGCAACTTACCCAACGTCAGTAGAGCGCGCCACCCTTGAGCCCAAGGGTTCCAACGCCATCAATCACATTGGGACCAAGGCTCGGGAGGCACCTCCATGGTGGCATGCAGATCTTTCTGAAGATCGTAAATACACAAGATCAGATGAGGACCAGAAGACAACGATCCTCGGCAAGATCCTTGCCGAGGAAATCCACGAGACCTCCGACAAGATCCTTGCCGGGGATGACTATGATGTCACGGCAAGACTCTTGCCGGGACCCCGGCAAGACCCTTGCCGAGGATGTTAGGAGGGCCGCGGCCAGGCCCACATCTGCCAAGGCTCCACTGCCGTTCCCATACAGTTGCCAGCCCACCAACTAGGCAAGCACCTGCGTGGTGACGTGCGACCTCTAGGCCAACTCATCAATCACCTGCGTGGTGGCATGCAGATCTTCATGAAGACCCTACCACCATGCCAACTCACCAGCCTACCAGCCTACATGGCACTACACGTCTTGTTGGCCTAGACGCGTGTCTAAGCAAGACGGAGCAACGATGGACGGGACGGGCCTCGTTTCCGTCCCCAATAAAGCAAGGGGACACCTAAGGAGCGCATTTAATGTGTTTTGTCCCGTAATGACAGGCGATAAGCTTGTACACTGTATACACTTTCCACCTCCTGTGTGCCACTGTGGCGTCCCCTTTTTCTATAAAAGGAGGCCCGAGGCATACTGACGAGGGATTTGGATCTTTGGACGATGCATACGCCGTAGCTAGTTGAAGGACTCAAGAACACTCAAATATACACCAAAGCAGGACTAGGGTATTACGCATCCTCGCGGCCCGAACATGGGTAAACGATCTTTGTGCTGGCTCCTAGACCCTGTCTTTCCACAACCTCGCGCCCGCCGATCGTAGTAGGGATTCCAGTGATCCAATAGGTGTCGTTCCCACCGACATCTTTGGCACGCCAGGTAGGAGGACACAGTTGTGAAAATACGGTCTAGCAGCTAGTCTAGCGGTTCTTCATCGCCATGGCTCCCAAGAAGAAGACGACGACGGCGATCGGTTCATCTGGAGCCGGACGGCCCGTACTAGTGCGGGCAAGTGGCGGGGAGGTTGCGAACGGAAGCTGAGGCATGACTCGCGAACACCCACATCGCTCTGGCAGTCAAAGCCTGGTGAGCGGCGTCGTTCGTGCGCAAGACTATGGGCCGCACGCCGCCTAATCCAAAGACAGAGCTGGGCCCCCCACCGCAGGCGGCGCGGGGCCCTCCAAGGGCAGCGTTGTGCCACCTACCGGTGGCGCGGCGACCTCCAAGACACCTACTCCAGTGCCCATGATGCGCTCTTCCCAAGTTGTGCGCGATGAGCAGCGTCACCATGCTGGTGACCCCGGGCGCCGCCGTGGGAAGAGTCTTGCGCATCCTTCGCAAGACGAAGCAGGCCAGCATGCACGCCGAAGTCCTTCTAACGTGGTTAGAAGTCGGAGCACATCACGGTCTACGCAGCTTTCGCCACCGCCCATGCCAGCAGAAGCTTTGGCGCGCGCGCAGCTACTCCTCGACTTACCTCCTGCTGCGGAAAAGCTCGAGAGTGGAGAGCCACCATCCGGAGCCTTATCAGCGTCGCCAACAAAGATGAGCCGCAACCAGCTAGGCCCTTAGGCCGATGCTCCATCGAGCCACCGCATGCTAGTGGTGGAAGGGCCAGAGGTGATGCAGCCACGATGCACTCTCCTCCCCCACGCCAATTACCGTGGGTGCCAGTCCGTCGTGATGACGCTTGTGATAACATTTCCGTAGCATCGTCCGACCCACGGACCCACCGCGATCAGCGCCAAGTTCTTCGGGAGCGAGCTCTTGAAGACACTTGAACCACCATCGAACGCCGGCGTGAAGCAAGCCACCAGTCAGATAGGCGGGCAGGGCCCACTATGGACCACCCAACACCGAGAGGCTATGGTGGCCTACCCTACGAGGTGGGTTGCCTAGCCTTTACCCGTGAGCTGCGGCAGTTCTAGTGCCCCCCCCCCCCCCCGCACGTTCAAGCCCGACGTTGGCGAGAAGTACAACGGAAAGACTTCCCCGTCAGAGTTCCTCAGTATATACACCATCACGATGCAAGCTGCTGGAGCCCGCGACGACAAGGTGCTTGCCAATTACTTTCCGTTGGCACTTAAGCCCAATGTCATGTCATGATTGATGCACTTGCCGGCGGATTCCATTCTTCTTGGTCGGATTTGTGTCATGAGTTCATTGGCGCCTTCACTGGGGCCATCAAGCTCATGGCCAGGCAAGCGATTTGCA
This sequence comes from Triticum aestivum, assembly GCF_018294505.1. NCBI lineage: Eukaryota > Viridiplantae > Streptophyta > Magnoliopsida > Poales > Poaceae > Triticum > Triticum aestivum. The sequence continues at coordinate 322,368,373 of NC_057801.1, read as the reverse complement.
TATCATCCCCTAGAAGGAAGGTGAAAACCTGCACAAGTACATACATAGGTTCAGCCGGGTGCAGTACAACATCCCAGATGTTCATCCCGCCGCCGTGATCAGAATGTGTGCAACCGCAAGATGCGTGAAGAGCTAGCGATGAACAAGGTCAAAGATCTGGCTGAAATTTATGTTCTGGCCGATAGGTGCGCTTGAGCTGAAGAGGGGAGGAAGTACCCCGGCAAGGACGCTGGTGCGGAAACCGACTCCACAGACGAAGACACCACTGCCCCGACGAAGAAGGGCCGGCGCCGCAACAAAAAGTGCAAGGGCAAGGCCGTGATTGCCGTCGAGGGATCCAATGACACCGGCGCTGGCAAGAAGGCCAAGGCCAGCGACCCCGACAAGGAAATTGCCGGGTACGCCGCTTGCCGGGCCTTGGCGGCCGCCGACAAGCCAGGAAGCTCCGACAAGCAGTACTGCAAGATCCACCGCACCAAGGGACACGACCTTCAGAACTATGAACAAGTTGAGCTGCTTGCTGAGAAGCAAAACACTAAGTATGAGAGGCGGGACAAGGAGAAGGGTCAGGACGATGTTGAAGGATCCGACAAGAAGCATGGCGGCCAAGGAAACCACCGCGGCAAGGATAACCAGCAAGAGAGGCCCGCCCGGGGCCGCGACAAGAATCAGGAAGACGATGATCATGACGAGGACGACGAGTCCGGCAAACCCGAGTTTCAGAAAGCTATAGAGGCCATGTGCGTCGACGGTGGCGCCTTGCTACACACCTCTCACCACCAGCTCAAGCAGTGGGCCTGTGAGATCACAGCGGCGGAGCCATCGTTCGATGCTCAGAAGCCACTGAAGTGGTCCAGCACGCCTATCATTTTTGACACCGTGGACCACCCAGATCGCACAACTGCGTTCGGGTGTTTGCCGTTGTTGGTTTCACCAACGATACACAACCTCAAGGTTACGAAGATGCTAGTTGATGGCGGGGCCGGTCTGAACTTGATCTCGCCTGTTGTGATCAAAAGGCTGCAGATTCCTGATGGAGACCTCGAAAAGACGGGCACGTTTCAAGGGATCAACCCGAGAAGGAGTCAGCCGAAGGGTGAGGTCACGCTGCCCGTGACGTTTGGAGGCGAGTTGAACTACAGGACGGACAGGATTGTCTTTGATGTAGCCGAGATCCCCTTGCCCAACAACGGGATCCTCGGCCGCCCGGCACTAGCCCAGTTCATGGCGGCGTCACATTACGCCTACAACACGCTAAAGATGCCTGGGCCGATGACTATCATCACCGTACCCTTCGACAAGAAGGACGCGCTGATCTGCGCTGACCAACTCTGCCGGGAAGCAGTTGCAGTGACTGCTGCCAAGGCACTTGCTCCTGCCGCCGAAGCCCCGAGTGGGAAGAAGACCGGCAAGACCTCTCACACCCACTCCGGCAAGCGCACCTCTTCGGAGTGCTGTGCTCCCATCAAGGACGTGCCAGAGAGCTCCACCGGCAAGAGCAAGAAATCCAGAGCTGCATCACCAGAGACTAAGAAGGTGTCCGTCAAGGAGGATGGCACGGGAGGGGCTTTCACCATAAGCTCCACCCTCGATAGCAAATAGGAAGGCGCGCTTGTCACTTTCCTACGGGCGAATGTCGATGTGTTTGTATGGAAAGCATCCGACATCCCCGGCGTTCCCAGGGAGGTGATTGAGCACCATCTTGCTGTCTGTCCTCATGCGCGACCCGTCAAGCAGAAGGTCAAGAAACAAGCTTTGGAAAGGTAGGAGTTCATCACAGAAGAGATCAGGAAGCTGGAAGCGGCAGGCTTGGTGAGAGGAGTACTCTATCCGACATGGTTGGCCAATCCAGTGGTGGTGCGCAAGGCAAATGGGAAGTGGAGGTTGTGTATTGACTACAAAGATATCAATAAGGCTTTCCCAAAAGACCCTTTCGCGTTACCACACATTGACCAGATTGTTGACTCCACGGCCGGGTGTGACTTGTTATCATTCCTCGACGCCTACTCAAGATACCACCAGATTTTTATGACGAGAGAAGATGAAGAGAAGACATCATTCATCACACCGTGTGGTACATATTGGTTTTTACGGATGCCTTTTGGGTTGAATAGTGCTGGCTCAACGTTTGCAAGGGCAGTCCAAATTGGTTTTGATCCCCAGCTACATAGAAATATGGAAGCTTATATGGATGACATAGTGGTCAAACCAAGGACAAGGCAACACTCGTACAAGATTTGGAAGAGAGGTTTGCAAATTTGCGCAATATCAACCTCAAGCTGAAGCCTGAGAAGTGTGTCTTCGGTGTTCCGTCCGGCAAACTTCTTGGGTTCTTTGTGTCACAGCGTGGGATCGAGGCGCATCCAGACAAGATCAAGGCTATTGAGCAGATTGAGGCGCTTAAGTGGATCAAGGATGTCTGTCGGCTCACTGGTTGCGTTGCCGCCATGAGCAGATTCATCTCCAAGTCTGCTGAGCGTGCCCTTCCTTTTTCAAAATCTTGAAAAAGGCTTGCCCAATGGACTGGACCCCAGAGGCCGAAGCAGCGCTGCAGGATTTGAAGAAATACCTCTCCTCCATGCCGATACTCGTTGCGCCTAAACCACAAGAGCCACTGCTGCTGTATCTAGCGGCAATGAATCAAGTGGTCAGCGTCGCGCTAGTGGCGCAGAGGGAGGTCAACAAAGAGGCAGTGGTGACGGCAGGACTGGCGGACAGCGAGCCAAAGCTCCCCCTGGCAGGGCCTGGTATGGGCAAGGCGAGGCCCCCGACAGGGTCTAACGCCGACGGGATAGGGCCTGCGCAACCAAATGAAGTGGTGCAGAAGAAGAAGATGATGTAACACCCGGTTTACTTTGTCAGCTCCCTCTTGCAGGGGGCTAGGTCAAGGTACTCCGGTGTGCAGAAATTGCTCTTCGGCCTCCTTATGGCCTCGAGGAAGCTGCATCATTACTTCCAAGCGCACGAGATCACTGTCGTCTCCCGCCTCCCATTGCAACGAATACTGCATAACCAGGATGCAACCGAGAGGATTGTGGAATGGGCCTTGGAGCTGTCGAGCTTTGGTTTGAAGTTTGAAAGTACTTCGACAATCCAGAGCAGAGTCTTGGCACAGTTCATTGCAGAGTGGACCTCGACTCCCGACGAAGAGATCTAGGAGACCACTCTTCCCGACAAGGAAACAAGTGATACGTCTCCAACGTATCTACTTTTCCAAACACTTTTGCCCTTGTTTTGGACTCTAACTTGCATGATTTGAATGAAACTAACCCGGACTGACGCTGTTTTCAGCAGAACTGTCATGATGTTGTTTTATGTGTAGAAAAGAAAAGTTCTCGGAATGTCCTGGAAATCCATGGAGGCACTTTTTGGAATTAATAAGATTTTTTGGCGAAAGATCAATACCAGGGGGGCCACAAGCTGTCCACGAGATAGGGGGCGCCCCCCCTAGGGCACGCCCTCCTATCTCGTGGGCCCCCTGGACCTCCACCGACCTCAACTCCAACTCCATATATTCACGTTCGAGGAGAAAAAAATCAGAGAGAAAGTTTCATTGCGTTTTACGACATGGAGCCACCGCCAAGCCCTAATCTCTCGTGGGAGGGCTGATCTGGAGTCCGTTCGGGGCTCCGGAGAGGGGGATTCATCGCCGTCATCATCATCAACCATCCTCCATCACCAATTTCACGATGCTCACCGCCGTGCGTGAGTAATTCCATCGTAGGCTTGCTGGACGGTGATGGGTTGGATGAGATTTACCATGTAATCAAGTTAGTTTTGTTAGGGTTTGATCCCTAGTATCCACTATGTTCTGAGATTGATGTTGCTATGACTTTGCTATGCTTAATGCTTGTCACTAGGGCCCGAGTGCCATGATTTCAGATCTGAACCTATTATGTTTTCATGAATATATGTGTGTTCTTGATCCTATCTTGCAAGTCTATAGTCACCTATTATGTGTTATGATCCGACAACCCCGAAGCGACAATAATCAGGATACTTCTCGGTGATGACCATAGTTTGAGGAGTTCATGTATTCACTATGTGCTAATGCTGTGTTCCGGTTCTCTATTAAAAGGAGGCCTTAATATCCCTTAGTTTCCGCTAGGACCGCGCTTCCACGGGAGGGTAGGACAAAAGATGTCAGGCAAGTTCTTTTCCATAAGCATGTATGACTATTTACGGAATACATGCCTACATTACATTGATGAATTGGAGCAAGTTCTATGTCACCCTATGTTATAGCTATTACATGAGGAATCGCATCTGGCATAATTATCCATCACTGATCCATTGCCTACGAGCTTTTCACATATGATTCTTCACTTATTTACTTTTCCGTTGCTACTGTTACAACTACTACAAAAACCCAAAAACATGTGTCTTTACTTTTGCTACCGTTACCTTTATTATCATACCACTTTTGCTACTAAATACTTTGCTGCAGATACTAAGTTATCCAGGTGTGGTTGAATTGACAACTCAACTGCTAATACTCAAGAATATTCTTTGGCTCCACTTGTGTCGAATCAATAAATTTGGGTAGAATACTTTACCCTCGAAAGCTCTTGCGATCCCCTACACTTGTGGGTTATCAACAAGTCGCAACTGGATTATGTATTTTGACGGGGCTTTCTCGCTGCAAGGCGCCGGTGCTGGTGTGCTGCTCGTCGCGCCCACCGGAGAGCACCTCAAGTATGTAATCCAGATGCACTTTCCCAGGGAGATGTCGACGAACAACACTGCTGAATACGAGGGATTGATTGCCGGTCTCAGGATCACGGCAGACCTCGGGATCAAGAAGCTCATTGTCAGGGGTGATTCACAGCTTGTCGTCATGCAAGTCAACAAGGATTATCAAAGCCCGTTGATGGAGTCTTACATAGATGAGGTGAGGAAGACGGAGGAGCGCTTCGACAATATACAGGCGGAGCATGTTCCCCGAGTGGAGAACGACATCGCTGACTACCCATCGAAGCACGCTGCCTTCAAACTACCTGTGGAACCAGGTACTTTTGTGCTCTGGTTAACTCAATCATCCGTTGAACCATCGACAAAGTAGAACAAGCATAGGAAATCAGGTCCCGGCAAGTACTTTCCCACCAAGCTCCCAGGAGTCGCTGGCGGAGATGTTGTCGTGGATAGTGAGCCTGCCATGGGGCAACCGACTCCGACAGGGCGTCAAGCCCTGGCCGTAGAGATAGCCGCTCCCATGGCAGTACCTTTAGTCCTTTCCGTCGAGCCCCAGGCTCCAGCATGGGCACAACATACCGTCCGATTCCTCCAAAGAGGGGAGCTTCCTGAGGAGCAGGAAGAAGCGGAGAAAGTAGCCCGTCGGTCTGCCATGTATCAGTTCATTGACAACGTTCTGTACAGAAAAAGACCAAACAGTGTGAAATTGAAGTGCATTCCACGGGAGGAAGGACTGGAGCTGTTGGCAGAGATGCATGGAGGCATATGTGCCTCCCACATAGGGTCGAGGGCCCTTGCCGGCAAGGCTTTCCGGCAAGGTTTCTTCTGGCCCACCGCCCTCCAGGATGCAACAACACTAGTAACCAAGTGTGAAGCGTCTCAGTTCCATTCAAAGAAGCTTCATTAGCCAGCTCAAGCCCTTCAAACAATCCCTCTCTTCTGGCCATTTTCGGTCTGGGGGCTCGACATACTGGGCCCTTTCCCCCGCGCTTTTGGGGGCTTTGAGTACTTGTATGTTGCAATCGACAAGTTCAGAAAGTGGCTGGAGGTGGAAGCAATGAGGAAGGTGACAGCGCAATCAGCCGTCAAATTCTTCAAGGGGCTAGTCTGCCATTTTGGTATGCCAAACAGAGTCATCACCGACAATGGTACGCAGTTCACAAGCCGCACCTTCATGCAATACATCCAAGACCTCAGCAGCAAGGTCTATTTCACTTCCGTGGCACACCCACGGATCAACAGCCAGGCGAAGAGGGCAAATGCTGAAGTACTGCGAGGCCTAAGGACAAAGACTTTTGATAGGCTGCACAAGAGCGGAAGGCGCTGGATTGATGAGTTGCCGGCGGTTCTTTGGTCGATCGGAACGACGCCAAATCGAGCCACCAGCTAGACACACTTTTCCCTGGTATATGGGGCAGAGGCAATTCTCCCCACGGAACTCACACATGGGTCACCTCGAGTGCTCGCTTATGACGAGCTTGAGCAAGAGCGATTGCGGCAAGATGATGCAATGCTCCTCGAGGAAGATCGTCTTTGGGCGGCTGTGAGATCAGCGTGCTACCAGCAAGCCTTGCGCCGCTACCATAGCCGCAAGGTTCATACCCGAAGCTTTGAGGAAGGCGACCCTGTTCTTCGGCGTGTTAAATAGGCCAAGAATTCCAACAAGTTGACGCCAAAGTGGGAAGGCCCTTATCGGGTAATACGAGTCACCAGCCCCTACGCAGTCTGCCTAGAGACCAAAGATGCCATTCCAGTGAGCAACTCCTGGAACATCAAGCATCTTCACAAGTTTTACCCATAAGGTGCGACTGCCGGCCCCCCGACGGACCACCTTTTGTACAAGCCTTGCCGGCAAGGCATGTAACCCTCTGTAGAAAGCCAGGCGCAGACCCTGAGCATAAATAAATGAAGCGTCGACACCCTAAGTTATATCATGCTTGCTAGGTTGAGTCTCTCCCTCGGTTAGGGTTGATAGTGCTTAGCGGCGACTAACCCCTAGCATAGAGGTCGAGTGTGCGTCTCTCTGTTCCTTTCCGTCCTCTTTGGTTCACAGGGTACATGGACATTTCTGCTGAGCTATTTGGAAAAAAGAGAACAAGTCGGCGTTCTGGTCCTGGCAAGCCAAGGTTGCCGGGGGTTGCAGACAGAAGGGTCCAACCATGGCAAGCCAAGGTTGCCGGGGGGCTGCACATTCAGATAAGTCCTTTATCCCCTGTTATGCATTTCTGTATGGAATTGGGACGTATGAAACCTCATTTTATTCCTAGGCCACCGTGCTCCCCTTTTCCTATACCCAAGAACTATTCCCTGGGTTGGAACTTGGTTGTAGTTGCGGTAACAAGGAAGCAAACGTAGGGCCTAACCCTACTTTGCCCCTGCCTCCGCCAAGAGCGTGAGTATGGTCGAATTAAGTAAGGGGACAACAAGGCCTGTTGCCGGGCGACAATGTCTATCTTAAAAATAACAAGGATTCATTCCTTGGCATGGGCTTCGCTCACACACAAAGAACCCGACAAGCACCCTTTTTTCATTAATACGTCCCATATAGGTACAGTTCGTATGAAATGTAAACATGAGCAAGGGGATTACAAGGTTTAAATCTGACAAGTGCCCGTAGGCTTAAAAAACTAAAAAGAGATAAGATGCCCATAATCCCTTTCTTGTCCCTTTCCCCAGGAAACAGAACAAGATGACAGGAGGCCAAAAAGAGTGCCTAGGCGAGGTACGAGCAGCAGAAGACACCAAGAGAACATCCCGGTGGCTGTCTGGAAGAGGGCTGGTGATGATGGTGCCGGGAGAAGAGCCGAAAGATGAGGCAGCGGGCCGGCAATATAAGACGAAGGCATCGGCGCCATCGTACTCCGAATTGACGGCCCGCCACCTGCCTTCTTCGTCTTCCCCGGCCTTCCCACGCCAGCCGCCCAAGGAGGCAACCCTGAGGAGTTCAAGGAGTTGGCGATGCAGATGATGGTGCTGCCGGCGTCGCCCAGGAATGGTGTGCCCGACGCCTAGTCGGACCCGTTATCCTTCCACCCGCTACCCTCATCGTCGATGTCGCTGTCCTCCTCGTCACTCTCACCCGAAGAGGAGTTTTTGTCATCAGACGAGCTCTCCGCATAGCACCCTAGCCTGTGTCCCGAGCGCCCGAAGACCTTGATGGAGAGCAAATCACTCTCCGCTAGCTTGAAGTAGAGGACGTGCCCATCCATAAAGCAATGGGAGCATGCAAAGGTTTTCCAGCCCCGGCGAAGGAGCATCACTTGAGGGGCGGGGAACGATGTGTTCACCCACATGTCGCCATGGCAACACCCCTTCATGTGAAGCCTCAGCCGCGGTGGCTGGTCGACCTCCAGCACACTCGTGAATGCCCGAGGAAGACGAAGGCAGCGGCATAGCGGCCCACGCAGTTGTAGGATAAACTCGAGTGTCGAGTCCCCGACATGACCACTCGGTGAAGCAGGAGGAGTTGACGGGGGAGATGGCGATGGAGACAGAGACGATGCAGGCATCCCCCTTCCTCGCCCACCTCTGCCTTGACCGCCTCGCTGACCGCGGCCCTGCCTCGAGCATGGACTTCACCTTGGGCATCTAGCTCTTCCTTGACCGCTGCAGCTCTCTGGCGGGAAGAGGACCTGGTCGCCTCCGCAGAAGAACGGCTGCGGCTACGCCCCCTTGCCATGACCGTGGATGAGGATGGAGACAGGGGGGACGCAGGGAGATGCTTTCCCTCCTACCCCTGAGTCCCTTCTTATAGTTGGGAAGGGGAGGCCAAAGGACTAGCTCTATGCCCCTGAAGAGCCCGCTCGAATCTGGCTCATTAAAGTGGCAGCAAGCAAGGCCATCGACCGCCCTCCCCACCCAATAGAAGGCGTGTGAGTATCGGCCTCGCGCACGCCTTCCCATATTCCATGCGTCTGTCACCTACCCCGCGCCGTGCATGCGGCGTATGTGGCGTAAGGAGCAGGAGTAGTGGGAAACGTGGAACAACGATTCCAAGACGGAGAGAGTAAATGAGCGGCGGCTCTGCCGTTCTGAGGGACATGCAAGCCGCCTCTTTACTGTTCACCAAGAATGACGCAAGCATGTTGCGGTCATTCTGCGCACAACCCGCACATCACGCACAACCCTCCACATCGCCCATTCAATGTGGGGCATGGGGAAGCATAGCGGGCGAAGGAGTTACTACGGTAAAAATCCGCCCCGCCTGCCCACGCATCATTCTGGGCCTAGCCCAACAACGCGTCGCGCTTATGTGTGGCCCAGGCCCGGGGGCTCCTGTCGGTGTACAAAAGTAGGGGCTCTCTTTTGCATCTCTTTACATGTGCATGGGCAGTCAGAGCCGCGCCCGCGGCCACACTTAGTAGGGCAGAGGAGTTAGCAAAGCCACACGACGACCAGAGCATCGCCAAGACAGAAACACAAAGAGCAATAGGGCAAGGTGGACTCCCCCGACAAGACCCTTGCCGGGTGCGACCCTCACCGCCCCGGCAAGAGCCTTGCCGGGGCAACTTGCCCAACACCAGCAGAGTGTGCCACCCTTGAGCCCAAGGGTTCCAACGCCATCAACAACATTGGGACCAAGGCTCGGGAGGCACATCCATGGTGGCATGCAAATCTTTGTGAAGATTGTAAACACACAAGATCAGATGAGGAATAGAAGACGATGATCCTCGGCGAGATCCTTGCCGAGGAAATCCACGAGACCTCTGGCAAGATCCTTGCCGAGGACGACTACGATGTCATAGCAAGGCCATTACCGGTACCCCGACAAGACCCTTGCCGAGGACGTCAGCAGGGCCGCGGCTAGGCCCACATCAGCGAAGGCTCAACCGACGTTCCCATACAGCTGCCAGCCCACCAACTAGGTGAGCACCTGCATGGTGACGTGCGGCCTCTAGGACAACTCATCAAGCACCTGCGTGGTGGCATGCAAATCTTCATGAAGACCCTACCACCACGCCAACTCAGCATCCTGCTAGCCTACATGGCACTGCACGCCTTGTTAGCCTAGACGCATGTCAAAGCAAGATGGAGCAGCGACGGACGGGATGGGCCTCATTCCCGTCCCCAATAAAGCAAGGGGACACCTAAGGAGCGCATTTAATGTTTTTGTCCCGTAATGATAGGTGATAAGCTTGTACACTGTATACACTTTCCACCTCCTGTGTGCCACTATGGCATCCCCTTTTTCTATAAAAGGAGGCCCGAGGCATACTGAGGTGGGATTCAGATCTTTGGACAACACATACGCCGTAGCTAGTTCAAGGACTCAAGAACACTCAAATATACACCAAAGCAGGACTAGGATATTACACATCCTCGTGGCCCGAACCTGGGTAAACGATCTTTGTGCTGGCTCCTATACCCGCTCTTTCCACAACCTCGCGCTTGCCGACCATATTAGGGATTCCAGTGATCCCATAGGTGTCATTCCCACCGACACAATAAGGAACTCAATATCTCTATCTGGTGGCATACCTGGCAACTCCTCTAGAAACACATCTGGATATTTCCTCACACCTGGCACCTCTTCCAGGCTACCCCCCTTAAGGCCTTGTTCGGTTACACCCTTTGCCAAGAGGATTGGAGGGGATTTTGACTTGCAGAGGATTAAATCCACCTCAATCCCTGCCAAAACCGCTGCACAACCCTATCACGGAACAAAACCCTTAGTATGGGCTATATATTATTGCGCGAAACAGAATAGCCCAGATGAGTTAAATATGAGTTATATATACATCTAGGCTATTCTATTTCGCGGAACAGAATATTATTCTGTTACCCTACTTGAATTGACGAACATGATAGGTTCGACTGACGTAGGTTTTCAACATGAACTGATATTCCTGCTTGTTCGACGTGCGGAAAGGGGTGACTAAACAGGGAGCTTCCGGGGTTTCTCCGGCGCGGTGCTGCTGGCCATTTTTTGCCAGGGGAGACATGTGCGGGGTTCCGCACATGCATGCGCTGAGCTGCTCGTGTTTCCCGATCTCAATTCATCGGAGTTGACGACTTGGGCATTTGGCGGCGGATGTGTTGCGGGCGTTGGTGTTTACTGTGGTGTTTATAGCGGTCAAATTTACGTTTGTTTTGTTGTTTTGTTTGTTATTTGGTGTGAGAATTATCGGTGTGTTAGAGTTTTTCGTAGATTCTTTCACTTTAATTTTTGATTAGAAGTTTCTGTGTTCTTGGTTGTTTTCCATGTCCGCCATGCAAATGCGTTCTTGTTTTTCTGATGTTTTATTTTCGAATTGGCCTTGTAGGGAGGGAGCTGTGGAATGTATGAATACATTTGTGTTGTCAATTGTGTTTCTAGAGTTGTTTCTACGTTGGATTCCCATGTGATTTGCTGGTTGGCGGAGGTGGTTGGCGGATGTGGTGTATGGTGGCTGAGTGTAGGCTGTGATTTCTTGTAATCTGGTCAAACTGTGTAATTAAGTTGCGTGTTTTTCAGTGTGGTTTTTGAATTGCTGCCGTATGTGTAGTTGGACTGCTATGTGTGAAAATTGTATTTACTGTGCGTTGGCATTGACGGCATACCTCTACACTTTGAGTATAAAGCCTGAGCCGTTTGTCAATTTCATTTCACCAACTGCCACAAAATAAAAGCCAGATGGATCCGAAGCTGGGAGAGGTCACAGAGGAGGAGGGGGATGCCATCGATGTGAGGGTTGTAGTAGCGGAGCAGAGGAGGAGGAGGAGGAGGCGCAGGCGCAGGCAGAGGGCACGACGTGATGGCGAGGATGAAGTGGAGGCAGAGTTCAACAGACGCCTTGCGTGCCAGGTGATGGATACTTGCAACTCCAATGAATTGGAGCTTCTTTTCCCAGAGGGCGGGGGAAGGAACCATATTCGGATCATCAGTTGGGCTAGGGCGAGAGCAGCCACGGCTCCACATCCATCCACCAGGGCCAAATGGCGTCGTTTCTTTGATCGTTATGACTGAAGTACTGAATTTTTATGTTTTTAAGATTGTGTTGTGAGGGATCAGATGTATTTATCTGAAGTTGAACTGCTGTTTTATTTGAAGTTGAATTGATTTGTGGTCAGATGTATAATAACTATTTCCTACCAGCTGGCTGCCCACCTACCTATTTATTATTTTTATAACCTGCGAGTCTCCCTGGCTATAAATTCTATCCATCTATCTGTGGTGTGTGGCTCAGTGTCCCCCTCCTTTTTCTTCTTTCTTCCAGAATCAGATCTAGGTTCCCCCCTCTTCTCTCTATTTGTTTTCTTCCCTATTCCTGTGTTTTCCATGGAGGATTGTTCATGCGGATGTTTGGCAAAGATGGCGCGCATAGCTGACGGCTGTGTGTACGAATCTGGTTTGGAGCTCACCAAGAGTCACGGCGTGGGCAACTTTTGTGTCTGCTATACAGCAATCATGGGTTTCGTGCACCCTATATTTGTCGGCTATCAGTTGGGGACTTGAAGGAATCATGGGTATGTGTTTCTTTTTCTTTTCTTTTTTTCTTTTTGTTGGTGTCATTTTGAATCGCATGGACTGAATCTGCAGTTTAGTTTTATCAATAGTTTATTTATAATTTTTGTTTGGTTTAGTCAGAATTTAAGAGTAGGGATTTGTTTGTGTACTTGTTCATTACTTAACAGTATTTTACCCATTTTTGTATAATCCTTGTTCTGTTTTTGTCAGATGTTTTTATTATTAGTGTATTGATCTGTATATTTCTTCAGTTTAGTCATGCCATATGATTAGTTAGTTTGGTGTTTTTGTTTTGGTTCAGATATTTTGTTTTCACTTTGTTATTCAAACCGTTCCTAGATCTGTGTAAAAATTCAGTTATGTCAGGTGTTCACCTTGTTTTCTACTCCCATGCCCATTTGCAGAAAATGTCACCCAGAATCAGGATTGTTGCTCCTAGTTCCGGGATACTGAAGATGGAGACTTCAGACAAAAACGGGTATCAGTTGATGGAATTTGCCTACCACATCGACTTTGATGGTTGCATCAACCTAACTACTGGGTGGAAGGAGTGTGTGGCAGAGTCTGGATTTGAGGATGGTGATGTGGTTATGGTTATGTTCTCCAGGGAAGATGATTCTCTGACATTCAGAATTTATGTGCTATAGGTTTAAATGTGGCAAACGACGCTGGTTGTCAGATTTGTGCGCGTTTGACTATGTTGCAGTAATTTTTTTAAACAATGTATGTGAGATGGTTGAATTCTATGTTATTACCAAATGGTTTGGACTTTTTTTTTCATATGTTATTGGATGCGGTATTTTTTTATGTAATGCTTCGTGTTTTGGCTAAAGCAGAACTTTTTTTATAAATTTTTTTAATTGGCACAATTTAAAGTTGAACTGATGTACATAGCTTGCGGACGAAACATATACACGCTGATGATGGATGTTGGACTGCTTGGGTTGAGTTTGTTGAACTTGCATGTTCTTAATAGTAGTACTGAAGTATTTTTGGATGTCAATGGCAAGCGCACTGGTTTGCTTTATATCATTTTTTCTTACTATTCTCAGGAATTTAGAGCCAAATTATTTTTTTAATTTGAATAGTGATAGTTATAGTATTTTTTTGAATAAAAAGAATTTTATCTTGCTGCACAGTACATTTTTACTTGAACCTTCTGAATTTTAGTACTTGAACTTTTTAAAATTTTGTTTGTGAAACTTTTGTTACAATCTTCTACGTTGAAGTATGCTTTTATATAGTTATGTTTCAAAAAAAAGGTTTTTTGTTTATTTTTCTAATTTTTTTACAACTAACAGGTGTTTGAGCTTTTGTACATTTTTTTAGAATAATATTTTATGAGGGTTATTTTTAAATTATATGCATTTGTTCCTTTTAATTTGGTTCGCGTGATTAGTAGGAATTTTGTATTTGGGTTGTACTGCTGCATTGGGCCGTTCCCTAGAGGCATTGCTTTCAGCCCAGATAGGTCGTCCGCCCGGCTGTGCAGTGCAGCGTGTGCGTGTGGTTTGGGTTTAGTCCCACCTTGCTAGGCGAAGGGGCTCTCGACCTGTTTATAAGCGCTACCAAATCCCACCTGTCAAACTCCTCTGAACAGTTACCTGAGCGCTAATACACGGCTCTCTCTCTCTCTCTCATGACCTGCGGGCCCTTGATGGCAGGCCCTGCGTTGGGGAAATTTACTAGGGATTCGCCAACGGTATTGCCGTAGGCTCGAGTTCAAGTGTCAACCTATGCTAGGGCCTGTCTTTCTACGGGCGGTCAACTTTTTTTTTTGGTTTTGAATCTAGTACTTGACTCCATCAGTAACTTGGACTTAAACTTTCATTGTAGTTCTTGTGAGTTTTGTCAAACTGTTCTTTTGTCTTTGAGTTTTGACTCACTTTTTTTGTTGTTGTTGTGATTATTTTCAAAGGTTTTCTTGTTTTATTTGTTAGCATTATAGTACTTGCTTGTAAACAAAGTTGTACTGATGGTCCATTCAAAGTAGAACCTCCGTGTTTAGGCTCACATTTTTGATAGATTTGCAAACTGTTTCTTCTTTGTTCCTTATTTATTCTAGTAAATCTGTATTGTTCGTTCAATTGTACTTCTACTGTCATTCTTTAGTCTGCCAGTGAGTAATATAAGCCGATTCTGATGTTTTTTAACTTTTCTATTGTAGTACTTGCTAATTTTCTAGCAGCTACATATGGATGAAAAACTACGACTGCACCAAGGGGCATAGTTGTACTGACACATCTTCCTTGTATGGACTTGCCCCATTATCTATCTTATGGGGGGCGTGGGTGCGTGGGGGTGGGAAACAAATAACCACATTGCGCTTGGCAAACAAGCGCACTGCCTCGTTAGCGCGAGGCCGAGCCGGGAGGGAGGGGGTCGAGCCAGGAACGAGCCGTAGTAGGCGACGACGCGGCGTGCCGCGGCGTCGCATGCGGAGGCGAGTCCATCACCTGAATTACCCCATTATCTATCTTAGGGGGGTGTGGGTGTGTGGGGGTGGGAAACAGAATAACCGCACTACACCGACGGGCATAGTTGTACTGACACATCTTCATTGTATGGACTTGCCCCATTATATATCTTAGGGGGGGTGTGGGTGCGTGGGGGTGGGAAACAGAATAACCGCACTGCGCTTGTCAAACGAGCGCACTACCTCATTAGCGCGAGGCTGAGCCAGGGGGGAGGAGGGTCGGGACCCCCCTCCCCCATCCCGGCGTGGCCGAGCCAGGAACAACGCATAGCAGGCGACGACACGGCATGCCGCGGTGTCGCATGCGGAGGCGAGTCTGTAACATGACCTGCCCCATTATCTATCTTAGGGGGGTGTGGGTGCGTGGGGGTGGGAAATAGATTAACCGCACTGCACCGAGGGGCATAGTTGTATTGACACATCATCCTTGTATAGACTTGCCCCTATTATCTATCTTCGGGGGAGTGTGCATGCGTGGGGGTGGGAAACAAAATAATTGCACTGCACCGATGGGCATAGTTGTACTGACACATCTTCTTGTATGGACTTGCCCCCATTATCTATCTTAGAGGGGGTGTGGGTGCGTGGGGGTGGGAAACAGAATAACCACACTGTGCCTGTCAAACAAGCGCACTGCCGCATTAGCGCAAGGCCGAGCCGGGAGGGGGGAGGGGAGTCGGTACCCCGTTCCCCCATCCCGGCGAGGCCGAGCTAGGAACGAGCCGTAGCAGGCGACAACGCGGCGTGCCGCGGCGTCGCATGCGGAGGCAAGTCCGTAACATGACTTGCCCCATTATATAAGTTAGGGGGTGTGTGGCTGCGTGGGGGTGGGAAACAGAATAACCGCATTGCACTGAGGGGCATAGTTCTACTAACACATCTTCCTTGTATGAACTTGCCCCATTATCTATCTTCGGGGGGGGGGGGGGTGGGTGGGGGCGGGGGGGGGGGAAACAGAATAACCGCACTACAGGTGTCAAACGAGCGCACAGCCGTGTTAGCGCGAGGCTGAGCTGGGGGGAGGAGGGGCGGTCGGGACCCCCCCCTCCCCCATCCTGGCGAGGCCGAGCCAGGAACAAGCCATAGCAGGCGACGACGCGGCGTGCCGCGGCGTCGCATGCGGAGGCGAGTCCGTAACATGACTTGCCCCATTATCTATCTTAGGGGGGTGTGGGTGCGTGGGGGTGGGAAACAGAATAACCGCACTGCACCGAGGGGCATAGTTGTACTGATACATCTTCCTTGTATGGACTTGCCCCATTATCTATCTTGGGGGTGGGTGCATGGGGGTGGGAAACAGAATAACCGCACTGCGCCTATAAAACGAGCGCACTGCCATGTTAGTGCAAGGACGAGCCAGGGGGGAGGGGGAGGGACCCCCTCCCCCATCCCGGTGAGGCCGAGTCAGGAAAGAGCCATAGCAGGCGACGACGCGGCGTGCCGCGGCATCGCATGCGGAGGCGAGTCCGTAACATGACCTGCCCCATTATCTATCTTAGGGGGGGTGTGGGTGCGTGGGGGTGGGAAATAGAATAACCGCACTACACCGAGGGGCATAGTTGTACTGACACATCTTCCTTGTATAGACTTGCCCCTATTATCTATCTTAGGGGGAGTGTGGATGCGTGGGGGTGGGAAACAGAATAATCGCACTGCACCGATGGGCATATTTGTACTGACACATCTTCCTTGTATGGACTTGCCCCCATTATCTATCTTAGGGCATGTGTGTGCCGTGGGGGTGGGAAACAGAATAACCGCACTCACCGCACGCACTCCCGTTAGGGAGCATCCAGAACGGCGGTGAGGTGGCAATGCACTGCACGACGCATGTAGGCATCTCCTTTATGACTTGCCCCATTATCTATCTAGGGGGGTGGGTGGGAAACAGAATAACCGCACTGCACCGAGGGGCATAATTGTACTGACACATCTTCTTGTATGGACTTGCCCCCATTATCTATCTTAGGGGGTGTGGGTTGGGTGGAAAGAATAACGCACTACCCTGTCAAACAAGCGCACGCCGTTAGCGCGAGGCGAGCCGGGGGGGAGGGGGGTCGGACCCCCCTCCCCATCCCGGCGAGGCCGAGCCAGGAACAAGCCATAGCAGGCGACACGCGGCATGTTGCCGGCGTCGCATGCTGGAGGCGAGTCCGTAACATGACTTGCCCACATTATTTTATCTTTTTAGGGGGAAAACCAGCACCGATATGAAGTATTATTTTCATTTTACTTTTTTGATAATTTTCATTGTACTGTTGTGGGTTATTATTTGTACTTTAGCCGTTTGTTTTCTCCCTCTATACTAAATTATTTATTGTATTAATTTTTGTTGTTATGTTTAGTAACTGCCCAGATATAGTGGGGTTTGCCACGATTGTGGGATTTGGCCATCGGTCTTCTCCCGCTCACCTTTAACCTCCGCTCTCCCCCATTCTGCTCCCCTCCTCTCCACAAATCGTTTCCTTCTTCGTTCCCCTTCTCTCCTCTTCTCGCCTGGAAATTGTTTCTCCTGTTTCGCCTCGGGAGCGTCGGCCGACGGGTTGAACTCCAGGGGTGAAGTTCTCTATGCTCTATTTGCTCTTTTTTCTCTGCCATCGACTACCCTTCCTTCCCCTTCTGTACAAATTTTCGTTGTATTTCAAAGTTATTGCTCTTGTGTTGTCTCAGGGTGGATTCGCTAGGGTTCCTTTGCTCTTGAACGAACAGTTCGCGTCAGTGATACTGGATTCGGTGGTGGATTTTGTGTTTGCTTGTAAGAGTTTTGCTTTGTATGGCGTGCTTCGTTTTTGAAATAGGTAAGAGCCCTAATATTTGTTCATGTGTGTTGCAAATCTTGTTCGGCAGATTTTAGGTCTGTAGATCTCAATGGGTACATCATCCAGTTCAGACAAGTTGAATGCAGGTAATTTTTCCTGTAATTCTGATAATGTTTTATCAGATCTGGTGCTTAATAAGTTTGTTTTGTATAGGTGTTGTCGTATGGACTTGACAAGTTGTATGGATTATGATTGTTGTTAATTTTTGCCTTGGAATGTGTGGTGTTTCTAGTTTTTAGGTTTCTGTGTACTACAGACAGTTTGCAGTACTGATCAACATGTGTAGTTTGAACTGTTGTCCTGGCATTTAAATCGATTGTATTAGTCTGAGAAGAACTACTATGATGCTGAAAGTGTTGTCATTTTGATGTTTTGTGTGCCAGTGGTGGGGTGATATTGTTTTATTGGGTGTACTTGTAGTGTTCATATAGTTGAACTGATTGCTTGTTCATGTACTCTTTTTTTTACCTTTTTGCTGATTATGATGTTGTTGCAGATGTTGGAGTGTCGGTGCCTCCTGATTCTGACATATTAGAAAGCTTTCAAGATCTTGTGAACGTTATTTTTGAGATACCAAATCCTCTAGAAGAACTTGCGAGTGTTGCTGGTGTTTACCTTTTATTTGCTTTTATTAACATCCTTGCATACATAAATTTGTTTAGTTACATCAGTATTTTCTTTTGTTTACGTCTAAAGATATGTTCCTTGTTTTACTTGTCTGTGCAATGTTAATTGTTTTTAATTGTATATGTGTGTGCTTTTGTTTTTTGATTTATGAAGTTAATGATAGTCATGGTGCTGCTGAGGACATTACGGATGTTCTGAAAGATATTAATGATAGTCATGGGAGCTTGCAGTTGTCAGTTACTCAGTCACAAAGCGTTGATGGAACTGAGCCTGTTACTTAGGTTGAGGATGTTCCTATGCAGCTACAGTTGGAGGATGAAAGGAAAAGAAAGAAGAAGTCTGATTTTCTAAGGAAAAAGGAGTTGGAACGGCGAAAACAGGTTGCTTGCATGCAACGAAGTGCTGAGGATGTTGCTCAAGTTGCTCAAGGTGGAGATGATGAAGGTGGTGATGCAACCATTGCAACTGGTGATGCTGGATCTCATGGAACTGACAGGCCTGTGAAGACAAATCTGTTGCAGACTCGCTTGACCTAAGTGTTTCCTCATGATGCAGTTAAGGAAAAGAAAGCTGTTTTGAAGAGGAAGATGGCATATCCAAATGCTGATGGCAGACAGAGGCGTAGCCCCCGTGTGAAAGCTGCTTCACAACCCGGTAATAGCAAAGCTGATGCAGATAGTGTTGTTGTGAAGATTGGTCCAAGCACACTTGGTGGCTCTCCTGTTCGTCGGAGTCCACAACTTTTGACAAATAAGAAGCCTTCTTCGTCTCCTCTTCCAGAGCGCTCTTTGTTGAAGCAAAATAAGAAGCGTAAAGTTCGTCTTTCGAAGGTGAACAAAGGTGTGAAGAAGCATGCTCATATCGAAGTTGAAGATCCTGTATCTCAAGAAGATGATATCGAAGTTAACTTCGAAGATGAATATGCAGTGGTATGTGTTTGTACTGTATGTGACTTACTAGTTGTACTTGCAATAATTTAATTGTGATGTTGTTTTAAGAGCTGGGCAGGTTAGGGCTGGTCATTGTTTGCATCAATATAGGTTGTACTGATGTTGTTTTAAAAGTTGAACTTGTGCA
Source organism: Triticum aestivum (assembly GCF_018294505.1). Taxonomy (NCBI): domain Eukaryota; kingdom Viridiplantae; phylum Streptophyta; class Magnoliopsida; order Poales; family Poaceae; genus Triticum; species Triticum aestivum. Next base: position 322,349,235 of record NC_057801.1, on the reverse strand, counting down.
AACTTTCTTTTTTCTTTCTTGCCTTCATATGCTTGTTTTGTTTTCTATATTCATTTAATTAAGCCGTGCCTTCTTTATTTTGATTTACAACCTGTTAGCGTTATGGGTCTGGTGAAGCTGGTGAGAGGCAAACCTGGAAAAGTTGCTTTGGATGAAGGTGACCTACATCAATTGAACTTAACTGTGCGATGTTCGTTGAGAGAGATTGATGCTTGTGCTAAATTGCTTGGGAGACGCCATGTGGCTAGGGTCCACGCAGCTGGTTTTGGTTCTATCTTCAAGTGGAAGGTGAAGTCTAACATTTCCCGCCCTCTGATGGGAGTTTTGTATCTAAGGATAGATCCTAAGACGATGACTCTTGACATGGGTGAGGCTAATAAGAAGCTTCGCATCACTAGCGATGGTATACTTCAACTTTTTGGGTTCCCTCGTGGTGGTCGTTCTGTACCAAGGCCGTCAGAGGACGGATACGACGAAGCTCTGATGAAGTTAAGATTGGAGCTTGACATTAGCAGGAACAAAGATATCAAGACAAAGGATTTGAGGGATAGGCTAGCGGTGCTTGTCAAGGATCCTAGCAAAGATGACCTTGCCCTCAAACTGTTCTTCATTATTGTGTTTATGAAGATTGTGTTGCCTGGTGCCGCCCCGCGTGTTTCCAGAGAGGCAACAATGTTTGAGCATCTCGTCATTGAGGACATGGATAATATGGATTATTGCCAACTGATGGTTGATGAGCTTAGAAGGGCTGTTCTCAGGTACCAAGATGGTGTTACCATGGGGAAAGCAATCACAGGCTGTGCTATAGGGCCTGTACTAATGTACCTTTACTTCCTTATCTGTGGCAAGACTGCGGAACCTGACATGCGAGTCCCCCGCATATGCTTCATGGATCCTGACAAGCTTTCCGATCTGGCTGATGCAGATTTGATAAAAAAAGGCAACGCAGATCCAAAGACTTGGGTGTTTGGGAAGCTTCCAGTGAGTTTTATTTCTGTCGTGTCTTGCAGACCTTTTCTTATTTTGGTATAGCTATTTTGTCTGGAGTGAACATGTGTACTGCAGAGTTACCTGTTTAGGTACGATTTTTTAGTACTGCTGGGTTATGTGTGGTTGAACTGAATCTCTTTGTTCAACTGACGTGTTTGTAAAAACTAAAAAATTGGCACTGATAGTGAAAGATCATTAGAGCTGTTGATTTGAATCTTTCAATATAATGCTTATTTTTCCCTGCGTGTTGCATTGATTAATTTACTCTTTTTCGCCTTGTCCGTAGTGGAAAACTCAAGAGGAGGTTGTCTTTTTCCGAGTGTATAAACGGCCAGTCCTGGAGATGTCGTCGTCTCAGGTTCCCAAGATTTTATCTCTGCACGATGAGGTGAGAGATGACTGTGGTGTTGAAGGTTCTGGTTATGTTCCCCCTGGCCCTAGTAAGGCTAGTACTTCACAGAGGCAGGGTTTTAGTATTGATGTAGCTGTTTTTGCGTTGGAGCGCGCTGAGCATATTTTTAGTAATGTGTGTTCTAAGTTGAAAAAGGTCCCAACTACAGTTGAGTGTCTTAGTTGTATCAATGGTATCCTTCCTGAAGGTCATCAATTTAATGTTGAGGAAGCAGTGGAATATATTGAGATGGAGAGAATTATAATTAGTGACATGCGTGATGGTGCTGCTCAACTAATTCAGAGCTCTGTTTGTCTGTTGAATAACATGAAGCGTTTCAAAAGTATGCAAGACTCTCGCTGCAAGCCATATGAAGAAAGTGCAAATGTTGTTATCAGGCAGATTGAGCAAGATGAGGCTGCTGCCACCGACAGTACGACTGGTGATGGTTCTGAGACTAATGTTTCTGATCACCATACAATTGATGTTGCCTTGGAGCACCCTGTTGTTGATGTGAGTCAGTCCTTGATGTTTGCAATTTTGACTATGTTGTTCTGCTGTCAGTATTGTAGTTGAACTTACTCATCTTCATCCGATTATTAATTTTTCTTTCATGCAGGATGAGGCTGCTGCCACTGATAGCAGTGCTGGTGATGGTACTGAGACTAATGTTTCTGATCACGATGTGAATGATGTTGGCTTGGAGCCTCCTGTTGTTGATGTGAGTCAGTCCTCGATGTTTGGAAGTATTAGTATGTTGTTCTGCTATCAGTATTGTAGTTGAACTTACTCATCTTCATCTGTTTATTAATTTTTCTTTCATGCAGGAGACTAGTCATAATGTTGAGGCTGCTGTTGACCGTGGAATTAATGATCCATCTACTGATAAGTGCAAGGTTATTTTTATTTTTATTTTGTTTATATTTATTTTTGAACTTTCATGCGCACCAATGTGCCTTACATGTTCATTTTTCTATCGCATGCCATTAGTGTGGTTTAATTCCTTGTGCTTATTGTTGCTAATAATAGCATTATTTTTTTGCTTCATTAATATGAGTCAGGGTCCTGTTGTTGGTGACGAGCCTTGTTCGACCATTGTGATGTTCCTTTGAATGTTAGTAGCAGCATGATTGATGATGTTGTTGTGAATGCCGCTAAGGTTTGTTTTTCTGTGCACCTCTTGCTAGCTTTTTTTGTTTGTTAGTTTTTTCTCATATTATTCACTTATTCTATTTTTTTAGATGACTGATGTTGAGCGTGAGGCTGCCGTTAGTGGTGGAGATGATGCTTGTGGTGTTCAATTGAGTAGTGGGCGCAATGTTGGTACCAAAGTTGGTGTTGAGGTTGGTGCTGCCAACATACTTGATGCCAAATCGTCTGTTGTTGGTATTGCTGGGAATGAAAATCTTTCTGATTGTGAAGATTTCCCGTCGGACAATTTCCCGCCTGGAGGGCTTGATTACGGTGATGCATTGCAAGATGCCTCTAGCATGGAGGAGGTACCATCTGAGGGTGATGATTTACTTCTATCGATTTCTTCTGGCCCCTTGACGCAGGAGGCGCTCGTGTAATCCCAGGATTTTCTTTCTTTCGAGCCTGAAAGCACAGCCATAATTATGTCCTCACAAGATCTTCCATCATCAAACCCTGAAACTAGAGGCATATTGGTGTCATCACAGGAACTCCCGTCGTCAAACTCTGATAGTGTAGGTAAGGACTTGTAAATGAGGCATACTTCTCATTTATGGCATCTTGGACATGTTCACTTGTAGTGCTTGAACTTATTATTTTTATTCTTTTTCTACAAGCAGAAGGTGCTAATGTGATTAAGGTTGATTTGTTTTTCTTCGCTGTTAAGAGGTTGCGCACGAACCGTGCAAAATGGTTAGTTTGGGATTTTGCTCGTATCATTTTCGCCTTTTTTTCTCTCATATGACTATTGTTGTTATTGCAGTAGTTTTAATTCATGTCATCTTTTGTGTTTTCCTAGTGACAAGCCAATGTTTCAAAATCGCGAATGTGATGCCAATGTTGGTTCTATTGCTAAAGAGTTTGTCCCCACTGGCATGCTCAACTCAGACAGTGTTGACATTGTTTTATATTCTCTACGTCAGAAGTACCGAGACACTAACAAGTTGATAGTTCCCAGATGGGTGACGGTCAGTATTTGTTTTGTAGACAGGATGATAACTTACTTTGGCAATTTTCTAACTGTTGTTGTTCTTTTTGTACAACAGACCAAGATCCGTGATGGATTTATTGATGGCAATGTGCTAAAGTGGTTCACGAGATCAGGGGCTGATGGTTTTGACCAAGTTGGTGAACTTGAACTTATTGTACTCGTGAAGTAGAACTGTCACGTTTTTTTTCAAGTTTGGGAGGTGGGAATGAACTTCAGTAGGCTGCTTTTTATCCCTGTACTTATGAATGATTTGTGCTTCGTTTTTTAAAGTTGCACTTACTGTCGCAAGGAAATTGAACTGATATGTTTGTTGCAAGTTTGGGCGGTGGATATAAACTTGAGTATCATTTATTTTTTGTAGTGGGTTGCTTACTCAATTTCCCTGTTTCAGCTTCTTTTCCCTACTTTTGATCCACCGTCATTTGCGGCTGCCATGAAGCCTAGTGATGAATCTGGGCATTGGTGCTTGATTGTTCTGAATTTGAGGTTCCGTCGTTTTCAGTGTCTTGATTCACTCTGTGATGAAACCTGGATTGATGCAGTTAGTTTTTTAAGGACTATGACAAATAACATAAAGAAGCTTTGGAGGGAGTCCAGCGTAGACAGGGCCAAACCATTCTCGCCGCCGCATATTGATGGTTTCTCTTGCAAGTTTGTGCGGGTGCCGCAACAGAGAAACATGTGAGTATCTGTTTTTAATGATTTTTCTTAGTTGTTTTTGTTGCTGGGAGGATGGTGTTCCTGTTTTTTCGAATTTGTGATGTACCCTTTTGTGTTTTCTTTTGTTAACAGGCATGATTGTGGCTTCTTTATGCTACAAAACTGCAAGACCTATCATTGCCGAGAGGATGGTGTGATTGAAATGTTGGATTACAGCCATGAAGACATTCTTGACATTAGGAAGACTTTTCTGTATACCTGCGCAACGGGTGATGTGTTTGATGTTGAATTCCGGGGTTTGTTTGGCATCGAACCCTGTACGTATGCATCACCTTTTGTAATTTTTTGCAGCTTGTACTTCTTGATTAGTACTATCATGAATTATTTATTTGTACTTACTCTTGATGCGGTCCTTTCTTTTTTAATTTTGCAGGTGAGTGGTTGGATCTTGGTGAGCATGACTACAGGATCTTTCACAGCCAGTTCTCGGAGCTCGAGCGTGTATCTATTGATTTTAGCCAGGGGCGTTCTCCCGAAAAGACAAGATCTGGTGTTATGAAGGGGCGGTTGGGAGCTCTGAAAGGTTATACGGCTACTTGTGCAGATAGCCCCTCTACACCCAAGAATCCCATTGTGGAATTGATAGACAACAACGATGATGCGTTTGACAAGATTACTGGCATGGGAAGAGTCACCAGGAGCGCTGCTGCCAAGGGTTTATCCCCCCTTGCTGGTATAGTGGCCCGTTGAGCTGGTGCTGCTAGGAAGGATCCTGCTATGGATTCTGGCAATGTTACAAGCACGAAGCGTGCACCCAGAGCTCCTATAAAGTTTTGCTCCCCTGTGCAGCAGCTTCACCCTCATAAATTCCCTCACATGGACAAGGCTCGCAAGTTGTATAATCTGTTGCTTAGTGATGAATGGCGTGAGAAGTATGCCAAGTGAGTATCTGTCATTATGCTTCCTCTTCTTATCTTCTGTTGTTTCTAACTGATACGTAAATATGACCTGAATTGTTCCTTTTTATACAACTTGCACTGCTATGAATTCCTTATCTTGCTTCCCCTATTTTTTGTTCTTGTGTGTGCTGCAGGAATGTGTTCTCAATGATACATCAGCCTGATGATAGCGTAACTAGCTTCACTGGGAAACACATCTCGGAAGTTTTTTCAACTGGGAAAATGATGGAGGGTGATATAATGGACTTCCTCATTGATGATTGGAAGCAAGATCCCGAGAGAAATGCAGATTTCGCATATGGAAAAAGGGTATTGCTGAGTCCATATTTCATCACGGTAATCAATCAGATCGTTTCTTTCTGTTAAACAAGACTGCCTATTGTTTTACGAGTTTTAATAATACTTTGATTGTTGATCCTTTTCTCCTGTATATTTTTTTTGTCTTTTTGCAGGTTGTGCTTGATTGTACGTTTACGGTGATGAAGATATAGAGTTTAATGTGGAGAGTGCAGTGAGAGATTTCAAGAGCTATGTTAAAGATGAGGGAGACTTGCTCAGTGCCGATCTTGTGAGTTCTACTAGCTGATTTTTGGTTTTATTTGTTTGTTGTCATGCTGGTTTTTATTTTGAATATTTAATATGTCTTTTTTGGTCATTTATTTTTTAGATGTTGATGCCTCTATTCAAACCTATGATTTTACCAAAGGATAGGAAAGTGAACCACTTTTCCTTATATGTCATGAATCGGTACTGGAGTAGTATCGACATCCTTGACTCTTTACCTTATCTGAAGAACCATCGTCCCTCAAAGAACACCTAGCATAAAGACTGCGAGAAGATTGTGAGTGACATTTATTTTCTGTACTGGATTAATTTTTTCGCATCTTTGTTTCTGCTTTTCTGAGACCTGAAAATGTGTGGTTTGTTTTCTTTTTTTACAGATTTCTAGATTGGTCCAGGTAATGAAGGTTGTGTATGGTGATGCTCAGTACAATGCGAGCAAGCAACCCAAATGGGAGGTTTTTGCAAAGAAACCAACGTTTGTCAAGGTTCCAGTTCAAGGGCCGAATGAATGTGGCCATTATACTCTGAAGTATGCGGGATCCAATGATGGTGAAAAAGATCGTTGAGACGTGGGTTCTAGATGAGCTTTTTCACTTTCTGTGTTTCGCTTATTGTGTATTCCTTTTTTATGTGTCATGGTTTTTGATAATTTGTTTTATTGTTTTGCAGCCTCGTATTTTTTATTGGAACGCTGAGGATTTGTATAGAGTTGTGTTCAACCAGAATAACCATCTTCTGGTGACGGAGCTTCCCAAGGAGGTTCAGGCTTTGGCTCTTGGTCCATAGAAGAAATGGTCATCACTTGCGTAGTGAATGGGATAGTTGTGTGATATATCTCTTGAAAGCATTGTAGGCTTTATTTGTAGTGTTTGAATGTCTTGTCAAGTACTATGCAATAACTGGTATATTTTGTGTTGTGTTTAAGTGTGGCACATTGTTTAACAAACTTTTTTTCCATGATGATAGTGTGGTTGAATAGCTGTTTCACTTGTGTAGGTTTCATCGAGAATTATTTTTGGTTAAGTTTTATTTTTTGTACTGAAGACTTATATACTAGTTGAACTGGAAACACCTTTTTTCAAGTGTATTACGAGTTGTTACTGAGAAAGTGAGATTTATTTTATTTTTATCTGATTCCAACCTAAGTTGGACCTTTATAGTTTCTGTACCCTCATTTTCTTGTACTTATGATATAGTTCTGTTAGTACTGAATTGTAATCTCATTCAGCGTAAGGCTTTTAAAATTGGTGCCAAATTTTTGTTTGAACTTTAGTAGTTGAACTTCATAGTAAAAGTTAAAGCACTGGTTTAAATTAGCTAAGTTTAAGAGATAGCCCTATTAAGTTCAAAACTACTTCTTTCTCAAGGCATTAATTGGTATCATCATAGCACTTACCGAATAAACTAAGTTGTACTGAGATTTTAATTGTGCTAGTACTTTGATTATTTATATTTTTTTTGTGTTGTTTGAAACTAGTACCTCACTGGTCATGTGTGCGGATTCTTCTGTTGTCTTTCTTGTGATTTTTCTCCTTGGTTGAACTGATATCTTTTTGATTTAGTTATGGCCTTCTTTTTCTAGGCTGTGGTTTTTCTCAAGGCAATATTTGGTATCATCATAGTACCTGCCGTATAGACTAAGTTGTACTGATATTTCAATTTTACTATTACTATTATTCTTTCTGTGTCACTGTGTTAGGGAATGCGAACTGAAGCTTCCAGTTCCTTTTTATTTTTGTAGAATGAATGCACTGTGTGTTCAAGTGTACCAATACTTTCAATCCTAGCATGCTAGTGACTAGGAAATACGTATTGATGGTTCTTTGCTTTTCCTATTGCAGTACTTAATTATTTTCTAACTACTATGAGAATGATTCTATTAGTACTGAATGATGTCATCGGCTGAAACTTAGTCTTTTTAGTGTTCTTCTGAAACTAAAAACTGATTTTTAGTGTGGTAGTACTACCGTAGATGTCTAAGCTGTATTGAGGGTCCAAGGCTACTATTTGTTGTTGTCCTTAGTTAGTCTGCCATTGTTTTTTTGTGAAAATATCCATGTGTGATTTGTTTGCTCCATGACTAGTGCTGCATAGTAGCCATCAAGTTTCATTCACAACCTACTTCAACTTCAAATGATGGATAAACAAAATAGGAAGCTAGCAAACTTGTCGAACGACATAAGCAAACGATGTACTTGATAGACATAGGCAAACTTGTTCAAACCCTGACACACATAACATACGGAAGCTGGTTCAACCTAACGAAAGCAAATTACGAATCTGAAACAACAAGATAAGGACAAGCAGAAGCGCGAGCAACAAGGAGGCAGACTTTCATGCCTCTTCATCCCGCAAAGTTGCAGTGGTAGTAGTGATCAGCCTCCTGCTCTTGTGCAATATCCCAACCTGTCACGATGTCGTTGATTATCTTCCATGACTTGTACGTGGCGTACGCATCTTTTCCTACGTACTCGATGAGGTTGTCTGGTAGCGGGCTGGTCCCCCACAGTTTGTGGTCTTCCTCCTTGTTGATGTTCTACTTCATGCCTTTGTAGAACGGGTGGATGACGCTGGCTGCAACATCGACCAAGGAGTCATAGAATTTGTTTGTGGTTGGAACTTTCCACTTGCGCTGCATATCAATGAAGTTGTTAGGGTTGATCTCCAAACTAGACTTGTTCAGCATCTTGTTGTCACCTTCAATGCTGAAACCGACAAATGTGTACAATTTCTCCTCCCGCAGGAACTGTTTGAGGCGCTTGGGCCTACAAGGGGGGAGACACATATTGAAGATTAGTGTTTTTTTGAAGATTTAGTTCTCCTACTTTTTTGTTTACAAGTGATAATCCATGAGGTAGATGCTTATATAGTACAAGTCATGGATGAATGTAGTTCACAAACTAGTACACAAAGTCCTGTAATTAAATTCAACTACACCATGTTATTTTTCTTTTTTGGTATCTTCAGTGCTTCACCAAATGCTTCACCAAGTTCAAGAACCTATTTACCAGAGTCGATGATATATGTGTTGCTTACTTCAAGTTCAGTTTTCTTTTTTGTTGAATAAAAGACCTATACCAGTGCTTGATACATCTTTGATCATCAATTCTATATCAAGTTCAGAAATTAATTCGAGAAACATGTGCATCAAGATATGGACCTATATCACTTCATCAAACATCTTTTAGTACATCAATTCTATAAACTATGCTAGTGCATCAAGATCAGAATCTATGCTAGTGCATCAAGTTCAGAAATTAATTTGGTGAAACATTTTTTCAGATGCTAATCTAGTGCATGAGTTTCAAATGCTAATCTGGTGAAACAATCCACTTCACAATTTCAGAAATGCATGAAACTTGATAAACATGTACTCCTGCATCCACTTCACGAACAATAGTAGTTCATTTAGTTGGGAAAAAAGTTTAATGAAATTTTTAGGGAGTAGTACTAGTACAGATGAATGAACAGTAGTATGGGTTACCATTTTGTGGTTGCTGCGATGTGGTACACCAAGCAGAGTTCCTCGACGCACAACTGCAGGACTGCTGCCATCTGGGGAGGTTCATCTTTGCTGGTGTAGTCCACATCAACTCCGATGAAGCTCGGATACAAGCCGTCGCCCTTCATCCTGCGCCTACTCATCATCTCGTCAGCCTTGTTTGGTTCGCTGGTGCAGACGATCTCCAGTGTCTCCTTGCCATGGAGCTCAACCCCTTTGAGCGTTCTGGTGTACGCACGCTTCAAGCCGAGGACGTGAACGTCATCGAGGTTGCTACTCTTGTCGGACGTCTCACCATGATGACGCTTGGCGGATGGTTCCTCCGCCATCGCCCTCCTCCGGTGACTGTGGGCTTGGGAGAGAGAAGTTTGTGGTTTGTGTGCAGTGGAGATTGAAGCGGCAATGGTGGTTCTTGGAATGAGTCAGAGATGGAAGACAATGGGTTATTTCCATGGCGTGGACGAGGATGTGTGGGAGGCGGTTCGTCAGGGACGTGGGTGTAGTGGTCGTGGGTATCGCTGTTTGCAGTCCCTTGTGGCAACCGCCCATTGGGTGGCGCAGGTGGTGGCCTGGAAGAACAAACCGTCCAAGTCAAGGGTCTCTACTGTCACACTGATCTATCTTGTCAAGCTGTACTTATCAGCTGCTTATCCCACTTGCACGTCTCAAGGGTGGTGATGATGGCATTTTGCACTGTTTAAGTAACGTATGCTTTTTATGATGTTTATCCATGTGGAGGTTATGTCTTGTTTTTCTACTGAAGTCTTATACACTAGTTGATCTTAAAACATTTTTCAGTGCCCTGGGAGTTGTTGCTCAAAACTGGGACTTATTTTATTTTCATCTGTTCGAACCTAAGTTAGGCCTTTTATAGTTCTTGTATTCTCTTTTTAGTGCACTTATGGTTTAGTGCTGTGTGAACTGAATTGTAATTTCATACAGTGTACGATTTTGAAATTTCATGTCACATTGGTGTGAGTGGCCTGACTGTTCCTGCTTTTTTAGAACTGATGTCATATGTATGTTTGTACTGAGGGGTGGGGGGTTGAGATTATTTATGACAAAATTGTTCATTGAGGTGTTGACAGATTTTACATAAATAAGAAATTTAACAGAATTGACAAAGAAAATCTATTTGAACTTCTTGCATTTTAGTAGTTGAAATTGTTACATTTTACATAAATAAGAAGCTTAGCAGAAAATACAAAGAAAATCTATTTGAACTTCTTGCATTTTAGTAGTTGAACTTGTCAGATTTTACATAAATAAGGAGTTTAACAGAAATGACAAAGAAAATCTATTTGAACTTCTTGCATTTTAGTAGTTGAACTTATCAGATTTTACATAAATAAGGAGTTTAGCAGAAATGACAAAGAAAATCTATTTGACTTCTTGCATTTTAGTAGTTGAACTTCAAAGTAATATTTAATTTGGTTTTCTAAATTATGTACATTTAACATATAGGCTATTAAGTTCTCTGCTTTTTAGAATTTCATTGTTTTTGTATCATATTTTTTTGTTTTTTTATCATCCGTGGTGCAGGGCTAAAATTATTTTTATTTTTATTTTTTGTATTTTAAAGTTATTACCTACAAACTAGTAGTTGAACTTTTATATTTTCAGTTTTCGAACATTTTTTTGTAGTTTATATTTCTTTGCACCGCGCTCTGCTTTGTTTAACTGGCCTTATTGGTGTGGTGTTTATAGACGATGGAGGCTATTGGGCCGTTTTCCGGCCCAACTGGCCCGCGCGTGCATTTTGGGGACTGCTGGATGTGCGTGTGCTCTGGGTTTAGTCCCACCTCACTAAGGGAGGAAGCCCTCGACCTGTTTATAAGCGCGGCCGAGTCCTACTGGTTGAACTCCTTTGAATACTTACCTGAGCGCTTATACACGGCGCTCGCTCTCTCTCTCATGACCTGTGGGCCCTGGTTGGCTGGCCCTGCATTGTGCGGATTACTAGGGATTCACCGACGGTTCTGCCGTGGGTTCGAGTTCAAGTATGTAGCAGCGTCAAGGCCTACCTATTCTTGGGCGGTCAAAATTTTCTTTTTTTGGTTTGAATCTAGTACTTGACTCCACCAGTAACTTGGACTGATCCATTTTTGTTCTAGTTCTGTGGAAGTGTTATTTTTTCATTTGAAGTTTTTTGCCTTGTTTTGTGTTTGTTTTTGTGATTATTCTCAAGTGTCTTCTGGTATCATTTTTAGCACTATGGTACTTGCGTGTAGACTAAATTGTACTGATAGTCCATTCATAGTAGCACTTACGTTCTTAGTCTGACATTTTGGGGGGGGGAATATGAACTGATGCTTCTTTGTACTTTTTATTGTAGTAAGTATGTACTGTTTGATCAAGTGTACTAGTACTGTCATTCTAAGTCCGCAATCCTCAAGTGACCAACATAAGTGTGTGCTGATGCTTCTTAACTTTTTATGTTTGTAGTACTTGTTAATTTTCTAGTGAGTACACATGTATGAGAACAGTACATTAAGTACTTAGAATTTCTGCTTCAACTTTTGAAGTGTTGTTAGTCAACTCAATTTGTATTGATTGTTTTCAACGTTATGTTTTCTATACAATACTACACATGGAACAACGTTGTGTGATTAGTTGCTTCATAACTAGTACTTTAGAGCAGCCACAAAGTTCCATTTGAGAAGCTACTTTGAATTTTGAAATGATGTATTAACAAAATATGAAGCTACCAAACTTATATAATGAGATAAGCAAGACAATGTACTTCATGACATAAGTAAACTTGTTCGACAATGACAAGCACAACATAGTCATACTGGTTCAACCCAACAAGAGCAAACTACGAATTTGAAACAACAAGATAAAAGGCAAGCACAAACATAAGCAAAGCGAAGGCAGGCTTTGATGTATCTTCATCCCTAAAAGGGGCGGAAGGGGCGGTTGTAGTAGTGGTCAACCTCCCGCGCTTTTGCAATTTCCCTACCATTTGTGATGTTGTCGATTATCTTCCATGACTTGAACATGGCGTACGCATCTTTTCCCTCGTACTCGATGAGCTTGTCTGGCAGCGGGCTGATCACCCACAGTTTGTGGTCTTCCTGTGTGTCGATGTTCTTATTCATGCCTTTGTAGAATGGGTGGATGACGCTAGCTGCAACATCAGTCAAGGAGTCATACTCTTTTCCGGTGTATGGAATTCTCCAGAAGCGCTGAATGTCGACATACTTGTTGGGGTTGATCGTTGGAAGGCCAGGCATCTTCATCTTCTCTTTGTCGCCTTCAATGCTGAAACCGGCAAATGTGAACAACTTCTCATGCTTCAGCATCTCATTGAGGCGCTTGGGCCTGCAAGGGGAGAGACATTTTGAAGATTAGCATTACTTTGATGTTTGAATTCTTCATTTTTGTTTATATTCTATAACCAATGAATCCATGAAGTAGATGCTTATATAGCATAATTAATGGATGAATGTACTTCAAAAATTAGTAAACAAAGTTCTGAAATTTAATTCAAGTACATCATGTTATTTTTCTTTTTGGATTGTATATAGTTTGAGCCAATGTTGTATGTGCTGCTTTTGTACTAGTTTATTTACTTTTGTTGAATAGGACAACACATACCAGTGCTTCAGCAAGTTCTTAGTTTTTTGCTTATGAAAATAACATGAGACCAAATTCAGATACTACTTCACTACATCAAGTTCAGAAACATATTTTTAATACATTGAGTACAGAAACTACACTATCGGATCAAGATCAGATACTGCACTAGTTCAAAAATACACTTATGGTGTATCTACTTGAGAAAATGCAGTAGTGCATCCACTTTCACAAACCACACTAGTACATCTAGTTGAGAAACAAGTTTGAATTTAAATGAGTAGTAATTAAACAGATGAACCAAACAGGGCAAATGAGTAGGATGGGTCACCATTTCGTGGTTGCTGCAATGTGGTACACCAGGAAGAGTTCATCCACGCACAACTGCAGGACTGCTGCCATCTGGGGAGGTTTGTCTTCCCTGGTGTAGTGCACACCAAGACCAACGATCTTACGATGACAGCCGCCAGCCTTCCTCCAGAGCCTGGTGATCATCTCATCGGCCTTGTCTGGTTCGCAGGTGCAGACGATCTCCAGCATCTCGTTGCCGTGGAGCTCAAGCCCTTTGAGCATTTTTGTGTACGCACACTTCTCGCCAGGGACGTGAACGTCGTCGAGGTCGTATCACTTGTCAGACGTCTCGCCATGATGATGCTTGGCGGACGGTTCCTCCGCCATTGCCCTCTTCCGGCGACTGTGGGCTTGGAAGAGAGAAGTTTCTAGGTTGTCTGTGGTGGAGACGGAAGCGGCGATGGTGGTTCTTGGAATGAGGCAGAGATGGAAGACAATGGTTTATTTCCTGGGCCTGGACGGGGATGTGTGGGAGGCGGTTCATTGGGGACGTGGGTGTAGTGGTCGTGGGTGTCGCTGTTTGCAGTCCCTTGTGGCAACCGCCCAGTGTGTGGTGCGGGCGGTGGCCTGGAAGAACCAACCGTCCAAGCCAATTTCTCTGCCAGGGTATTAATCTAGTCGAACTAAGTAGTCTTGTTAAGCTGTACTTATCAGTTCCTTTATCCCACTGCGCTCGTCTCAGGGTCGGTGACGATGGCATTTTACTATCGCACTGATCCATCTTGTCAAGCTGTACTTATCAGTTGTTTATCCCACTTGCATGTGTCAGGGTTGGTGGTGATGGAGTTTTGTACTTCTCTACTGCGTTACTTGGACTGGTGATTGAAGTGTAGTTGAACTTACCAAATACTAGTCAGACTGTGTGTGTCATGTTAATCTTTTTTAAAACATTTTTTTATGAAAGGATTGTTTATATGAACATAATCTTTGAAAGTATTTTTACAGATAAATTAGTTTTTCATCAGTACAGGTGTATTATATTTGCATTTGCTTGAGGTAATTATTATTCTATACCGATGGACTTTCTGAACTAGGACTGGCAGAACCAGACATAGCTTGCTTTTTGAAACCATGTTTTCTGAGGATAGTTTTGCCGAGTTACTGATCGACAGTATTGTTGGCGTTACATAAATCCAGATAAGTTTTTTTAATATATTTGTGACTGCATTCAAAAGGATTATCAAATTGTTTACATAATAATGTCACTAGTCTAGCGGGCACAAATCACAAATTATATCTTAACTATAGTACTGAATGAGAAATCAACGACAAAGCTAAATAAGTTTTGGTACTGGCAGTGTTTCTGAAATGTTTCCTCATTGTGTACTGCAGTAGCATAATCACTAAGGATTCTTCAGTCTTGAGCTCCTCCTAACTGGCCCCGAATGTTGTACCTTGCCGGCGCCCTTTCCTGGTTGAGCCTTGGTAGCTTCATCGTTAGTTTCAGTTTCCTCGTCCCCAATACTGTCATCTTCATTGCCTTCGTCTGATTGGTCATCATTATCGTCAAACTCTTCTTCTTCATCCTCTTCATTTGATTTTTTGGAACTCTGGACCTTGCCCTATTTCTATTCAGTGCCATCGGCCTCCTTGCCCAGTTTGCATGTGCGGGCATTATCTCCATCAGTCCCCCCACACTTGCCGCAAGTGTAGCTACTACGTGTGTCGTCTCCATTGGTAGAGACCTAGGCAGCTCCAATCTGCTTCTGCATCTTTTGCTTGTTGGCAATGGCATCTGTGCGGTGTGGGCATGTGCGGTAATTATGATTGGTCACCCAGTTGCAGAATCTGCATGCCCTTACCCCGAGAGGTTTCCCGTCCAGGCCGTATTCCATGCGTTTGATGGGGCATGGTGGCTTTTTGGATGCTGCTTTTGCTGCTTTTGCTGCATGCGTCTTACTCTTCCTCTCCTTTGTGCATGAGTATATGGGTGGTTTAATTACCCTTTGTTGTTGTTGCTGCTGGTAGGATCTCCCGTTGTCATGTCGTTCGCCTAGAGCACCGTCAAGTTCATGATCTTGCACATGAACATGTTGCTACTCTTGAGTATGCTCATGGGGAAGCTCTGATTGCTGTTGCTCCTCCTCCTCGTTGTCGTATGGTTCAACATCTCCCATATGGTTCATCTCAGATAAGATTGTAGCAATATCCTGCTCAAGTTTTTCTACTTCGTTGTCCACGACACCTCCATTTTTAGAAGAATGCATGGCGTCGAGTTCTTCTTCAAGTCTTTCCATGACTACCCGTGACCTCGCCATTTGGTCTTGGCTTCTCAAGATTTTCCTATGCACTCTCAAAACCTGCAGCAGCAGAGCGCTTTCAATGCAGTATTGGGAGGCCTTGTTTGCCGTTGTTGCCCTCAAGTCATTTCTGTTGAAGGTTGGCTGGATGTTTGGGCGTTTGGTTTATCTCCTAAGGATGTATTTCTCTGGAATGGTCTTATCCTTAATTGTTTGCATCATGCACAGGACATGCACGTAGAAAATATCTGTTTTTCTGGAAGAGGTGCATGTTTTCTGTCATTCATTCGAACAAAAACTTTGCAAAAATAAGTAGTACGTGTAACATTTTTTTAGTACTCACCTGCGTGGTCCTAGAGCTTGCACTCGCAGTCGTATATTTCTCCCATGGGGTCTGCAACCACCTGGAACGCGTGCTGAGACCACTCAGACGATGTTTGCGGTTTGTTGTAGCGTACACGGTACTTTGTGGGCTCTTCCGTGTCCGTCACCGTGAAGAGGGTGCTCAGCTTTACCCTTTTTCTGATATCGCTATACACAACTCGTGAGTAAACTTTTGCCATCTGAGTGTCGAACCCATAGAGGGTCAGCGTGTTTGTTTTATTCTGCGCAAGCAAGAGTGTTGAACAAATTATTAGTTTTCTTGTAGCAAAACTTGTCTAACTAAGAAAGAATTACTTTAGTAAGCACATTATTTTTCTTATGACAGGTGATAGAGCTATACCCGGTTACCCATTGTCTCCTTGTTTTCTGCCTGCCTCCTGTTTTTTGACGCAGGTGTTTACCTGGCTGACAAACCGGTGTAGGTTTTGTCTCTCACATACGTAGTTCTTCTTCAGCACATAGTTCATGCTCTCACTCCATTGTGTCGATGTCATTCTAGCACAGAAAATTTCTTTGAAGTAAGCTGATATCCATTTCTCGCGCTCGTTCCACATTGCCACCATCGTGGCATCATCATGGAGGTTGTACCTATCCATGAGATCTTTCCAGGAAGTCTCAATTTCAGTTGGCACGAGGGGCCAGTTGAGGATTGTTGTGAATTCATCCTTAAAGGTTTTGTACAGGTCGTATAGGTGCGCGATGTGTTCCCTGTACTTCTTCGTAATGTGCCAGCGGCATAACTTATGTACTGTGTTCTTGAAAACATCTGGGATCGCCAAAGCCATTGCCGGGCACTCGTCTGGAAATGAGAAAATAGACTCAGAGTGGTCAGCTGATGGTTGTGCATATATACAAATAGAACTGACACAACATTTTTACTGTGTTATTTTCCTTTTTTTAGGTGTGGTTTAGGGTTATGGTTTTTTTGCGCTTGTACCTGTGAGGATGCATGTAGGAGCTTTCCCTCTCATGCATTTTAAACATGTTTTGAAAAGCCATCTGAATGAATCTGCATCCTCATCTCTTAGCAGGGCGAAAGCAAAGATTGTAGTCTGAAAGTGGTTGTTGGTACCCACAAACACTCCAAGTGGCATATGGTATTTGTTGGTCTTATACGTGGTGTCAAACGCCACGCAGTCACCAAAGTCTTGGTATGCCCCTCAGCAGCTCGCATTCGCCCAGAATATGTTCTTCACTCTGTCGGACTCATCAAGTTGTATGTCGGAGAAGAATTCCCTGTTTATTTCTTTTATCTCCCTAAAGAAGTTGACAGTCTTCAGGACATCACCCACGTCATCCATCCATGAATTCTTTGCTTTGCTACATATTATAAGTGAATAGTCATTTGCAAAAATGCATGTTGAACTGGCATCAGGTAATGCGTTGCGTAATATATTTGTACTAACAATTGAAAAAGGACAGAGGGGGTTTTTGGGAGGAGAACAAGTTTGTACTTACATGTTAATTAGGTCTTTGGCATTCATTTCGAGGAAGAAGATACCTGGTTCATCGCCACCCAGTATGCTCATGATTTGCGCATGTTCAATGCCTTTGAACTGCAGGTACTTGACGTACTCCAATATTGTCTTGTCAAAGTTTTTGTGGGAGTGCAAAAAGACAGGCATTTCTATGGTGAGCTGTAGCCTATGGTTGTGTTCCCCAGATTATCTCTTTTACGACTAGTCTTCCATCCTTTTGCTTCTTCATCCTAATTTTAGCCTCGTAGTTAGTCCTGGCTGTGGTCTTGTTCTGCTGTCTATTTGCTTCTGAAACCTTTAATTCATAGACTCCATAGCACGTGCAATAAAGGTAGACTCTGTTCTCAACCTTGTGGCCTTCTGTAATAGCAAAACCTGCGTGCTTTGAATAGACGTTGTAGAAGTTCTTTGCTTCTTCGAAAGTTTCAAAGAGCATTTCTAGCCTTGGCAGAACGTAAGCTTCAATGCTAGGTGACTGCACGCAACAATGAGCAAACAGAAACATAGTGATGAAAATGTTAGATGGTGTTATCACAGTACTAGGGGGTGGACTGTGCTTGTATGTTTTTTTAATGGATACTTACATGTGTATAGCTTTGCGCTACATCCGGTGTTTGCTGTTCACCCTCGTGTATGGGCGCGGGAGGTGTCACCCTAGGCACATGCAACAATGCATCTCTTGGAGGGAGCAATGTTGATGATGCTCTCCGTCTCTCATTATACGACCGTCTTGCCTCAGATTTGTTGTGAGGTTACTCCTGTCTATATGGCTCATATCTTGTACTCTGTACCCTGCTAGAGTGGTGAACATTCTTGTCTCTTTCGCCTGGTCTTCCCGTCGCAACCACTTTTGCAGCACGGATGATTGCTGTTGATGGAGCAATTGGTGGAAGCCTGGGTGTCCTTGCCTTTCTGCATGTGCTATGGAAGGAAAGTATTTGTTTCTGGGTACATTGCAGACGTTGTTGCACTTCAGCAGTGGCAAAGCTTGAATACCCAGCAATCGATGTTTGCTGCAGAGAAGAACTAGATTGTGCTTCTGATGATTCTGGTGTAGCTTGAAATCTTCCTGTATTGTTGAAGTATCCAGGTGGTATTTCTGGTGTTACCCAACCAGGCGGTGCCTTATATTTGCCTGGCTCATCAAACCCTCCCTGCATGTGCCGCCTTGCTTGTTTCTGCAATGACATTCAATAGTTTTGGGGTTAATCTTTTCTGCAGTCGAACTGATGTCTAGATATGTTAAGAACTGATGTACTGATGTAAAGTTTTTTTGTTTTTTTTCTCTATAACTGATGCATGAACATATGGTGCACTGCTTGGAAACTGAACATTGAACTTTCAAACAACGTGGATTTATATAAACATGAATGGATGTCTTTTCTTATTTTTTCATCTAGAACTTATGCATCTACATTACAAGTACTGCTAGTTTATGTATCATTGAACTTACTGTGTAACAATTTTTTTAGCAACAATTTTTTTACTCGTTCAAACTGACGCAACTACATGACTTGTACTCTTAGAAATAACAACATACAACTTTCAGTGGTAGCTGAACCTTAGTACTAGCTACTTGGACTGATTCATAAGTTTAATTTTCTTTACTTGAACTGAAGCTACCATATTAGAGGTACTGACAGTAATCTTGACATTCTAATTGTGCATCAAGTGGCAGGGGTGTAAATGAACTGATGCAAGCATTTGCAATGTACTGATGCAGCACACAATTTTGTACTGATGAACGTAATAGTGTAACATGTAGGCAGAGCATAGCAGCACAGATGAACTAACAAACTGATGAATTGAAACAAACGTGGTAACTATCTTCATTCAAACCCAGATCTGAAAAACTTGGTGTTGCTAGTAATTTGTGTGGGAAGGAGACATCAACTGCACCTTGTTGCATTTGACTTCTTCTTCGTCTCATTGGCGGCGTATTGGAAAAAACTTGGAAGGCGGAGCTATTGTTGTGGGGGAGACGATGGTGCTTGTTGTGGAGCTCTATCGACGAGGTCCGGCGAGGGGTGGAGGCGGGAGGCGTGGATCACGGCCCAGACGAATCTCCGGCGCCCGGCGGCGGGGAGGCACGCAGGGAAGCTCCTGCACCAGGCGGCGGGGAGGCGCGCGGGGAGGCTCCGGCACCAAACAGAGGAAGGCGCGCGTGGAGGCTCTGGCGCCCAGCGGCGGGGAGGTGCCCGGGGAGGCTCCGGCTCCCGATGGCGGGGAGGTGGGCGAGGAGGCTCCGGCGTCGGACGAGGCGAGTGATGGTGGCGGCGGTCGGTCGGCGGCATGGCTCGATGGCGGCGCGTCGGGGGTGTGGTGGGTGTGGATCGGGGGTGGGTGGTGCAAACTCGCCGTCGGGCGGGTCACGGTTCCGCAGGCTCCATCGCTCCAGCTGCCGCCGTCGCTCGCTCGCCTGCAACGGCTGCTTCCGGCGGTAGATAGCGCGTCGGCTTGGGGCTGGGTCGGTCGGGGACGCGTCGCGCCCTTATAGGCCCGGAGGGTAACAGAATATTATTCTATTACTGGTAACAGAATATTATTCTATTACTGGTAACAGAATATTATTCTATTACTGGTAACAGAATATATATATATATAGAGAGAGAGAGAGAGTGACACTATTCTGATCCTGTAATCAAAATAGTTATTTGGATCACGATCAACCCTATATAGGCCCGTTCCCGAACTCCCGAAACCACCGAAACTGAAGCCCAAAAGAAAAAACTCAACCCACGTCCTCAACCTCCCACCCCATCGACCCCCACATTACCCACCAGCCCACCTCACGCGCAGCCTCCCTCCCGCAGCTACCCAGCGCGTGGGCGCCCCCAACCCACCCCCGCCGGCACCGGTGACGCGCGTCGCCCCCGACCAGGATCTCGCGCCGCCATCTCCCCCACCAGGATCCAACCGCCACGGCCCCCTCCCCCTACTTCAACCATATAAGCCGCCTCCCCCTGCTTCAACCGTGGCGGTGGCCCTCCCTCCAAGCGCGTCGCTGAAAACCACCATCGCCTGACTACTCCACGAGACGTCAACTCCACGCGCGCTGCCGGCAACCACTGTCTCGCCTTCTGTCGTGGCGCTCCTCCCACTCTCTAGACGCGGCCAGTGCCAACTGACCTTTCCTGGATCCTGGCGACCACCGCCATCCACCGCCCGTCACGGTCCAGCATAACCCCCTTAGAGCACCGCCACAGAGGACCCACGCTGATTCCCTCCTCTGCAATTGTGTTCGAACTGCAACATGGGGGGCTTTGAATCACACCGGCCATCTAGGTGAAAAAGAATTTTTTTTCCGGCATATACTTCGTAGCCCCATCTCTCTTCTCCAAATTTCTTGCTCCTCCATTGACTGATCCATTGCTTGTGGCGTGCAGGTGTTCATCTAGAGGCTAAGAGGAGAAAACGAAAAATGATGCGCAATTCTGCTGCTGCCGATAGGGAAGGAGAACGACAGTGGATTTTTCTCTGGACTTCCATCTGCGGTTGTTGAGGCTAATGCAGGCTATGGCTGTTTGTTCTGAACAATTTCTTTTGTTTATAGCGTTTGTTGGTTCTCTCTTTGTGTGTGTGGTGTGTGCGTGTGTTCTGTGTGTGTGCTCTATGTGTGAGAGGCGTGCGTGCAAAGCACATGAAGTTAAATGATAAAAAAATTGGAAGTTCAAAAAAGAAAAAAACATAGTTTGTGAAAGGAAACAAGTTTGCCCACTTGACCTTCTTGTTATGTTTCAGTTTTGCAAATATCTTGGATACTTTGTATTGTTGTGGATAAATCGAGCACCTTCTTGTTATGTTTCAATTATTATTTCACACATAATTTTGATTCTAGATTAGTACAATGGCACATTCTCTTATTTTGAAATAATGTTTGTGCACACATGAACTACATCATAGAACAACATGTATACTTTATTTTGAAAATCTTGTATGTTTATGGTATTTCAAACATGTTGTGGCTGGAGCCTTCCGTACTTGGTTTAGTAACAGCAGTCCCCTACTATTTGGTGCTTTTTTTCTCTCATTTATGCTCAAAAGTTTGTGTCTCCAGGATCCTCCGTGCTACTCTACTGCTCGCTACCCACATGAACAGCGGGAGGAAGAAGTTCAACACATGGCAGGAGAGAAGGTCACACATGAGGTGTAGGGGACAGGGGTGTTGCCATTCGAAAGATGGTCGTCCTTCGTGAGAATCGGTGTTGCTGGCATGCAGTGTTGCTTCTTGTGAGGCCGCTTCCAGCCAATGTCCTCCTCTGCCTCGTTGTTGAACTTCTCTGTCCATCCAGCAAAAAAATCTCTCTTCTATAGTTGTTGTGCATATACTACAGAAAAAAAAGCATTGGCCATAGAACTTCAGAAATAGTTGTAAAGGAACATCTATGCACATGTTGTGTTTGGAGAGGCATGGTTTTCATTTTGATTTTGGGCTGGATGTACGAGGTGTATGAATGAAGGTCAAACCATGAAGTGAAGTCCATTTGTACATGTGAAATTCAGTGAGCATAAGAAGGGAATCAGATCGTTAGTTTATTTGGCCCCCATTTGTACATCATGGTGTCTACTTTCTTGTTTTGTACTTTTTCTTGAAATTTAATATTATGAGTTGATGCAAAAAATAATGTGTTTTTAGTATGTTGGTTTCGGTTAAAAGAACTACAAAATACAGGGAAGCCCCGAGCAAGGTCAAAAACCACGAGATAGATAAATCCAAAAAAGGAGAAAACAGAGCACAAACATAATTATGTCGTAAAAAACAAAAGAAGAAAACAAATGCTCCACCAAGACAAAAATAACTCTGGAAGTTCAAATATAATCAATTAGAGAGTTCAAAGAAGATCAAAATAAAAAAATGCAGTAGTTCATTGTATACAAAAACCTCAAATTCTCCCTGTTTCTAGGAAAAATAGAAGTATGAAATGCAATATTAAAAAAATGTGTTTGATGTTTATTTTTTTAACTTTTCTATGAATAAAACTAAGAAAAAACTAAAAATATAGATAAGTTCCAAGTTTTTAAAAAGTTACATTTTTTTCCTCATAACTAAAGAATAAAACGAAGAAGTTCAAATTAAAATAAAGAAGCAACTAAAAAAGTTTAAAATAGCTTTTCCCCGTTTTTAAAAAACTAGAAGCTCAAACTAAAAGAACCAAGAGGTTCAAGTTAAAATAACAAAATGTTCGATGTTTATAAAAATGATTTTTTTTCGTTTTCAAAAATAAAACCAAGAAGGTTAAATTGAAATAATAGAGTTGTTCAATTTATTAATATAAAAACAGATTTTCTTCATTTCTAGCAATACCCCTAGAAGTTCAAAAAATAACTAAAAGTTCAAATTTATATAACAAAGTGGTTCGATATTTATTACTAAATTAGGATTTTCCTCGTTACTAAAGAATAACCCAACAAGGGCAAATTAAAAAACTAGAGCATCTCAAAATTTATAGAGAAAATGGATTTTCCTTGTTCCAAGAAAAAACATAGAGGTCCAAATTTAAATAACGGAGACGTTCAATGTTTATAAAAAAAATAGACTTTCCCTCTCTAGAAAAAAGACCTACAAGTTCAAATTTAATAATTGAACAATTCAATATTTATTACATAACTAGGACTTTTCCCGTTACTAACGAATATCACCAATAAGTACTAATTAGAAAAATGAAGAGGTTTGATGTTTATAGAAAGTCAGATTTTCCCTGATACTAAAGATTAAAACCAAGAAGTTCAATTTTAAAAAATGGAGGAGTTTAATGTATATAAAAAAACTTAGGTTTTCTCGTTACCACAGAATAAAAACAAGAAGTTCAATTCGAAAAAGCGGAGCAGTTTGATATTTACTTGAAAAAAATCGGACTTTTCGAGTTACTAAAGAATAAAGCCAATAAGTTCAATTCGAAATAATGAAGAAGTTTGATGTTTAAAAAAACTCCAATTTTCACATTTCTAAAATTACACAATGAAGTTCAAATAAAAAAGGTAGAGCGGTTCAATGTCTATAAAAAACTCATATATTTTCATGTAATCGAGAGAAGTTCAGATTGATAACTGCGAGAAGTTCACGTACTACACGGTGTGCATTTGTATGAAAAAGCAAAGGCTAAATTTTTTGTCGCTAGAAGTTCAAGTGCTCGGCCTGAGAATGTTCAAAAATTCTTGTGAGAGAGATTGAACAAAAATACGTGACAGAAGTTCAAAATGCAAACAGCGAGAAGTTCAACTACTACACAGAATGCGTTTCTGATAATAATATAAGAAAAGAAAACTAAAAACTTAAAACGTTTGTTGCAAGAAGTTCACATGCTCCTCCTAGCATAGTTCAAATTTCATGTGCGAGACGTCAGTCGTTCATTTACATGTTGAAACAAAAGGCAAAAAACAACATTCTTTTGCCATTTTAAAAACTTCTCTCAAACGGCAATGAATTTGTAACACCCGTCTACATGAGAAACTTGCTGCTATTCATAAGCTTTCCAACGGTATATTATGTGCTACATTCCGATGAACAATTTAAAATTTTCATGTATACCGTTTAAAACACATTTTTATGTATTCAAAATTTTCTTCGTTATTAAAGAATTGAGAAGTTTGATGATTATAGAAAACTTAGATTTTCCTCGTTATTAAGGAATGGAAACACGAAGTTCAAAAATGAAATAACAAGAAGTTCAACTTTTGAAAATAGAGCTATTCCAAATTTCATAAAAAAGATTAGCAAAAGAACCCAGGAAGTCCATATTAAAAAGACAGAGAAGTTCGATGATTATAGAAAACTCAGATTTTCCTCGTTGTTAAAGAATGGAAACAAGAAGTTCAAAAATGAAATAACAAGAAGTTCAACTTTTGAAAATAGAGCGCATTAAAACTTCATAAAAAGGTTAACAAAAAACCCAGGAAGTCCATATTAAAAAGACGGAGAAGTTCGATGATTATGGAAAACTCAGATTTTCGTCGTTATTAAAGAATGGAAACAACAAGTTCAAAAATAAAATAACAAGAAGTTCAACATTTAGAAATAGAGCGCTTCAAAACTCATAAAAAAGATTAAGAAATTCAGATTAAAAATCATAAAAAACTCAAATATTTTCACATAATCGAGAGAAGGTCAGATTGATCCTAAAAAAAGGTCAGATTGATAACTGCCAGAAGTTCATGTACTACACGGTGTGCATTTTGTATTAAAAAAGATTAAAAAAAACAAAGAAAAAAAGTTTTGTTGTTATATGTTCAAGTCATCGGTCGGAGAAAGTTAAAAAAATTGTTGTGACAGAGGTTTGTACAAAAAGAATATCATTTATGTAACACTGACGAATGGATGAGAAAATTATAAACGAAAATACGTCATAGAAGTTCAACGTGAAAACAACAGGAAGTTCAACTACTACACTCAATAAATTTTAGATGAAAAAACTTATAAAACTATCGCGAGTATGAAAAAATGATCAACATGGTAAGGTGCGTGTTTACAGCAGCTTGCCATATGGATATCACTTGCTCAATTCTAGTGAGTGGATGGAGATCTACGAGAAAAAAAGCACATGAAAAACTGAGTGAAATTCAGGTAGACATGCTCAGAAGTTCAAGTTCTTCACGCGGTGCATTTTCGGAGAATCTGTTTCGCGACAAAAGCAGAACGTACGATCTCGCTGTTTTCAAAATTATTTCAAAACGGCTAGTAATCAGAGAAAACCATCAACATGAAAAAGTTTCGCATTTTCTGGAGCTTTTCAACAGTATATTATTTCGCCCATTACGATAAAGTTTGTAAAAGTTACGGCAAAAATACATTTTTAGCTATTTTCCAAATTGACTTAAAACCGTAAGGAATTGGGAGAAACAATAGATACAAAAAAGTTTCACATTTCCTTAAGATTTCCAATGCCATATCATTTGCTGCTTTCAGACGTACGGTTAAAAAATTAAATCGAAAATACAAATTCGGTGAAACTTTGATCGTTTTCTAAATTACTTTTAAACCGTTCGAAATTAGAAATAACTTTCAACATGAAAAAGTAGCGCATTTTCATAAGCTTTTCAACACAATATCATTTGCCTCAATTGGATCATTCATCTAGAAATGACATCGAAAATACGAACTCAGCTGTCCAGTTTGTGAAATTTTATGATTTTTGAAATTACTATTTAGGGAATTGCTTAAAACTATCAACACTTGAAAGGTGGGGTTTTGCAGAAGATTTCCAACGCCATATTATTTCCCTCATTCCGATAAACGCTTTAGAAATGCGATCGAAAATACGATTCACTTTTTTGTATGAAGAAAAAACGGTTGTAAAAACTGCTCTTAAACCGCTTACATTTTGCCAAAAGTTCAACTTGGGTCATGTTAATCGTGTCCATAGCTTTCCAACGGTATATCGCAAGCCCCATTTGCACACTTTTTAGCTGAAGTTCAATCTAGTACTCGGGGAAGGTCAGGTTAGGTAACTTAGAAGTTCATGTTGTGATCAGAATACTATTCTGATCCCGTGATCAGAATAGTGTATATATTAGCAGAATAGTTATTCTGATAAAACTTCCGCACTGCACGCTCAACGCGAGGGCACTGCATCCCTATCAAACGAGCATTGCAATGTCACTAGAAAAAACTACATGTATTTTTCGGCATTGTTTTTGCTCCAGTTTCTAAACCATTTGTCTGAACTAGGCAGATAATATACCATTGGATAGCCATGGAAAATGTGCAGCCTCGACATGTTGAACACTTTTCGAGATTCTTCGCGGTTTAAGAGCAGTTTCAAAAATAGTGCGCGCATGACGGGATGCAGCGAGCGTATTTTTGCGATTTTTTTCTAAATCGCACATCGGAATGAAGCAAACGATATGGCATTGGAAAGTTATCGTAGAGGCGCATCTTTTTCATATCTATTTTTCTCTAATTCTTTACGGTTTAAGAGCAGTTTTAAATTTAGTAAATCGCGGAATTCCAGTTTTTGAACCGTTTGTTGAAACGAGCCGTATGATACGACGTTGGAAAGCTACAATGAGGCGCAAATTTCATATGTTGAAATGTTTTTGAGATTCCTTACGGGTTTTAGTTAATTTTGAAAAATGTGCGACTAACGACAAGAGACAGCGGCCGTTTTTTGCGAAATTTTACAAACCGTCGGTCGAAATGATTCAAGTTACACGCCGTTGGAAAGATACGGATGATGCACAACTTTTTCATGTAGAACACTCTCTCCGATTTCTTACGGTTTAAGAGCATTTTTTAGTTTAACGAAATACGAACAGTTTGTTTTTTCGCGACACCAAAATCGTCGTATGTACTGCATCAGACGGAAAACCGCACTTCTTTAGACTAAAAACCGCACTTCGTCGGACAGACAAGTGCACTGCATGATTTTTTTTGTGGGACGTAAATTTTCCCAAACGAGATGGAGTGCACTTCATGTTGAGTGTTGGTGAACCGCAATACTATGAAAAGTGAACCTCGGGACTACGGTAAACGGGTCGCGACACTACCAAAAGTGAACCGCTTGAGCTTTTTCCAAACTCAATATTTTTTACGTGCGTAGACCGACCGAGTGGGCCGCAGGGACTAAGCGAGTGAACCGCACTGCATTGAAAAGTGAACCGCATTATTTTTTTTGTCCTTTTCATAACATTTTTTCTGCACTTCACGTTGGGAGTAAGTCAACCACGACACTATGGAAACTGAACCACGACACTCCCAAAACTAAACCACATGAGCCCAATTTTCAAAATCATTTTTTTGTTTTATCCGGTTTTATCACATGGACGAAATGAAGTTCTTGATGTTTTTTTAGAGATGAGCACAAAGCCTTTTACTGTGAGCTACATCGTGTACTCAATATGTTTTTTGTAGCAAAATAACCCACAAAAGCAATATGCAATGGAGAACCACATGCGATGGGCGGAAAACTACATCATCCTTTTTCTTTGACACGTTAAATAACAAACTGAGCTCCCAAAAATTGAGGAGGAGGTGGGTTGATGGCGCCCACGGCACGGACTACACATCATGCGCACAACCGAGCCGCAACACACAACAAAATCTGAAACATAGAAAATCAAACTAGTAATGAAAAATTGATCTGAAACATAGAAAATCAAACTAGGAAAGAAAAATCGGTCCATTTCCATGCATGGAGCAACAGCCAGATGAGTGTGGGCTGGACGAGCTGGAGCTCCACCCAACATGGGCTGGACCTCGATCGAAAAGAGTCTAGCCTGACAGAGCCCCCTGAGGCATAGTAATGCTATGGGGATCCTATAATCTCTACTCCTAATGGACGAGTTGGTTGAATAGTCCTCCCACTTTCGTCTGGTTTTTTTTTCGTCCGGTTTATTTTCGTCTCACCTCCCACCACCACTCCCACGTTAATTTTTTCTTCTTCACACTTAAAACCGAATCGTGTCTGATACTCCTTCCATTTATTCGTGCTTGCTTTGGCAGGTGTCGATTTAATTCAATCATGTAAATATTTGGTAATTAAGAATTCAAAAATAATACCATATACAGGAGATCACCTTCCAAACAAATTACCTCCCTCTCCGATTTATTTCTCCCACCGATCTCCTTCCATACTTAGCTCTGCTCGGAAAAAAAAATACAACCATCGAAGCCACCGATCTCTTTCCATACTTAGCTCCACCTTCGCTCCCTCCCACACACTTTTACGTAGCCCAAGAAATCCTCTCGCACGATCCTCACAATAACTACAGAATATATCCTTCCCCAATTATCGCTTTCCTTGCCCGAGCGAGATCGTGGTCCCTTCTCCCCTCCTCCCTCCCACAGCTCACTCAGGTTTTCTTCCGCTACACCTATCCTCTTCCTGGAGCCCTCGGCTTCATGCTCGTAGGAATCGGAGGTGGTGACGCTCGACGTTGTCACGTCGAGGCTGGATCTAGGGGACAGGCAGGCGGCGCTCGTCACGGGAAGAGGAGCATGTAACTCATGGAGTCAAAGCTTGTGTGGGGCCGTTTGGCGACGCTCGACCGCGGCAGGGAGGCGAGGACGCGTGAACGCATATGTGCCTGCTCGCCGAGCGTCGCGACATTGATGGGCTGGGGCTTGATGTCGAGGCCCTCCGCTTCCTGCACCTCTTCGTGTCGATGGCCAGAGGCACACACCGGTACTAGAAACACGATGGCTAGAGGTATACCGTTACTGGAAACACAATTCTGAATCTCTTCCGTGTATGTTCCCAAGGGTGTGTGTTTAGTTGTTTACCTCGTATCTTATCTTTGTCTATAGTCACCAATAGGATTAGAAGTCTGACTGTGCAGAATCTGTATTAAACAGTACATGCCCTTATTATTTCTAACATAAAATCTTGTTTTTGTTGACAGTAAGCAACCACCTAATTTTAGGAAGTACCGTGTGGTGGCAAAAAAATTGAAATTCAAGACTTCGTTTTCTACAGATGATGATCCAAAATGCATAGAAACATGGGTAGAGATGGGAAACTATGAAAGCGATGGGAACTATCTGGTACGAACAGTGTCATCATCTTATAATGCTTCATCTATGTACACCATAATGATGCATCTTATGTATCTATCTATTGTATCTGAAACCTTAATGCAATTAACTGTTGATTTTGCCCTACAACAGGAATACAGGATTGAGCGATCTAGCAGATACTTATGAACTTCTGAAGCTCGGTTGTTCAGATTATCATGGATGAGATGATAAGGAAGCGCCTGATATAGTAAGTGTCGATCTTCCGGTCTTGGCATTTTTAGATTCCTTGAGGTAGCTCAACAAATTTGTTGCAATGCTTTGTAGGATCATTTTGCAGATTTTACTGAAATGGTACCTGGTTTCAATTTGGTTATTTGCTCTATTTGTTTATTTATTTTCCTAGGAACAATCTGATGTTACAAGCTTTGCTCTTAATTTTGATGTAAATCTCATGTTACCAGGTCCGCCATGACATGAATGCACCGTTGTCCCACTATTTCGTTACACCGCAGTACTCATATTTTACTAGCAATCAGCTAATCAGTGACTGCAGTGACGTTCCCATCATCATGGCTCTGCAAATAGGTGTCCGTGTAATTAAATTAGACATGGTGCTAAATTCTTTTAAAGATGATACTGATATTCTCCATCGAAGTACTGAATATGACTTCCATGGATAGTACTCATATTTATGCCTACCAATCTTTGTAAGTGTGGAACCTATATAATTCTCTTCGTATAAAATACTACTCCATCCATCTCAAAATACTAAAGTTGAACTCAACCAGTGATACTTATTTTGGGATGAATTGAGTACTATTTTGGGAAAGGAATCTAGCTGAGTTTTAATAAAACTCTTCAGATTTGTTTGTTGAGATTGTCTTCAGCAAATAATATTTCTATGAGATGTAGATTAACGATAACTAACAAGGACTGCCATGATTAGAGCTACGATTTTGCCCCATGTTTTAGTATGCATTCTTGCAAGCAACAAAGGTAAGGACATTGGCATCATGTAGTTTCGGGTAGTGCATGGTTCTATTTAATTAGTTTTTTTCACAAAATGGCTAATGGTGCTGGTTGATTAAATGTGTATGTGCATTGAACAAATTGGTCAGAACTGACAACATCATTAAATTCAGAAATTCTGATACAAATAAAGAAGGAGAACAAATGAGCTTCGTATGAATGAGAAAAGTGAGAATGAGCTTCGTATGAATGATGCATGACAAAGTTATCGTATTTACATGCCTGAGTACAGTATATCCTATACACAATATTGTATAGTTCAATGTTAAGTGAGTAAATATACAGTTGACACCAACATGTTTGGAAATCCCAAGTCAATCTATTATTTTATAACTAAAAAAATTGGTGATTACATGAAAGCATATATAATAAATTCAATTCATTTATCAAACATTTTCTGAACGGGATGTGGCTGCACCGAGATGGCCTGAGCAGGGGAGCACGACGACAATGCTGACACTCTCTCATTTGATTTCAGATTACTGTGCTCACTCCTATCTCTCGCTTGCTTGCAGGCTTTCAAAATTGAAGTTGGATCGCCGAATTGAGGCCAAGACCCATGTTGTTCTGCATTTTTACAGATGGTCTTCTGTGATCAAATTGGCGTCTCAATGTAAGGACTGAAGTGATATAGTTATCTTTTTTCAGTTGTTTGCTTTTGCTTATTGATAGAGATAATTATTCCCTATTCAGTAGAGATGCTGTCCAATGAGAGAGTGTCCATGGCGATTTTATCCCGTCCACCCAGCAGTATGAAACGAGCACACACATATGTGTTCTATTCCATCCACCTAAGTTTATGAATCGATCTTTCTTCAAGATATTTATGGAATTTCACCGGTTTCTATGATTTAGTGTTGTGTTGTCAATGTCATCAGGCTCTGGATGATTAGCATTCCACCAACTATATTCCATATATATATATATATATTCTTCAGTTCAACAAGGATGCTGATATGATGATTGAGGAAATGAAGCTTAGAGTTGTCTACACATTGCCCAGTGGAAGCTCAGACAACAATGGAGTTACATCTTTGGCATACAGGAGTTTCAGGAACTTCAGGCAGCGCACTATGATTTCTCGGTGAGATTGGCTAGGTTTATGTTCTATGTAGGAAACATATGTTTTGCTAATAAATTTGTAGTGCAAAGGCTAACTGTATCTGCACAAGAGCCGAACCTAAAGAAGTTGAGGGCCCATGCAGCGATTTCAGAACCTAGGGAAAACTAGACTGACTGGTCTTCAAGAAATAAAGGGCAACAGTAAAAAATTATCCATTTATATTGAATTAGGAACAATCTTCTAGCATACACATCTGGTTTGACATTTTGACATTTATATGGATAGAAACATGAGCAGACGCCTACGACCAGACGCCATCGCTTCACACGGTCGCCTTTCGGCCATAAGAATCACCGGCGGGGTACTTGGAGCAGGGAGCCACGGATAGAAACTGACACACCTTATATGCATTATGCGGAACAATCAGTACTACTTGTTTTAGGAGTATGGTTCAAAATTTTGGTACCGACAATGATTAGGTTCCAACGATTCAATAATCCTTATTTATATGCAGGATAAATTCAGTAGGAAAAGTAACCAACAGAATCTGGGTACAATAAAATGGAAACAAATTACTTCTAGCCCGAACATTAAATTCCAGCATAATTCTTTTGTGTCATTATGTGTGTCTGGGTGTAGCATATGCAACTTTGAAGGTGACGCTGGCGAGGCATTACTATATCTTTCTAAGCTTCCACTCTGTGTTATTTTGTTTGTTCTGAAGATTCATAAATATTTCTATTTTCCGCTTCAGTATTCACTGAAAGGCTGGACTACGTTTACCTTTTGTTCTTTAAAACGGTAGTGTTGTAATTCGTTTCCTGACATTTTGTGCATCTTCTCGATTCTGGTGGATTGAACTCATATAAGCTAGCTTTGTAACATTTGGCTGCACGTATAAACTGATCTTAACACATCCGTTTGGACTTTTGATTTTATTTTGTCCTCGTAATTTGCAGATTCACATTTTCCCACCTTTTTGTTTGTTAGTAAAATACTTTAGAACTTATATACTAGCAATAGAATATTAGGACAAACTTTGGGTGGCACTAGGTGCAGCAAAAAATGGTGCCATGGCAGCGGAATTGAACTCACGCTACAGTTCCCACTTTTAAAGGTTCGGTTGACCTTTTCCATGTCATTTATCTTGTGATTGTAGCCCATTTCTTTTGTAAGTGATCAACATTAATACTTGGTTTTGTTACTCAAGGATGTTGGACACTGGTTAAGTATTACAGGCGGATTATGTTGGCTTAGTTTGCTACAATTTATGCCCATTAAGAGAATAGTGGATACAACTATAATATCTATGTAGTGCATTTTTTAGTAATGTAGAAGCTTCTAAATTATTGACTGTGAGTATCTCACACAAACTTATCTACTTTTTCTATGCTTTGTGATTCTATCGTGCCCTATCTTTAGAAGTCACTTTGATTCAGTTAATTCAATGCCCAGCAATATCATCAATTCAACAAGCAGTTACTCAAAATTCCATCGCCCCAAATGGCATAGGATACCTCGGGCGTCCAACTTCTGGCATAAGTTTTTGTGCATTCAAAAATTTAGGAACCTGAACCACAAGGGCAAATGGAAGGCACCTTTGATCGGTAATCCAGGTAACCTCAGCTTCCCCACTACTATACATCCAGACTTCTGCCCGTTTATCTCTTCTGCTAAACTATAATATAGTGAAGCATCAAAGCTCATACGATTTTTCCCTTTTTTGTGCAGACTACATGGATGATTCTTACACCTATGCTTTTGATAGGCTGATGCACATTGTCGTTGAGCCAAGGTAGGTTAGTGCTTCACAAGGACCAGCTCTAAGCATGACTTGTGCAGATATGGGAAAGAAGCCTAGGTAGGCCTCCTTTATGAAGAAAAAATATATATGTGAAAGAAGACTAGATGAAAAATCTTGGGGAAGACTTTGGTGAAGAAGAACGAGGTGAATTTTATCTGTTCAACAAAATCAAGTTTGTTCCTGCACTTTGATGTTATGAATCACTGTGTAGTAAGCAGGAGTGCTTCTCAATCAATATTTTATATGTTTGTTAGAAATTGAAGAAACAAATATCTATCTGGCAGTCTATAATGGGTTTTGAGGCTGGTTCATTGCTACACATATAGTGGAGAGCTTCCTAAAAATTGGAGGGGACTTGTTGTAGCCTTATAATGTATTATCTCGGGTATTACATTTCTCATTCCATTTGCCAACATTTTGAATGAGTTTAAATGTTAGCACTCTTAGACAATTGACAATGTTTATTCAAAAGATTATACTGCAGTTCTACGTGAGTTTCTCATCATAATTCTTTAAATTTCAAATCAGATACAAGTGCAACAAAATATAGACATGACAAGCTACTGAGCTCTCACATTTGAATACTAATGTTCCTTTGTAGACATGGGTTTATTACCATGGTGCTAGCATTAGGTTCAACCTTCTAAACTTTTTTTTTGCTTTTCTTTGTTATTTCGTGTCTTCTTGCGGTCTATTTTCTATTATATAAAAAGTAGTATTTTTCCATTTAGCTTCTTCATGGTCAACAGGATTCACTAATAGCATGGGCTGGAATTCGTATTGGCTTTGTACAGAGGAATAGCAGTTTCATATTTCTCATACTTGCTTTCCATGTTATTCTGTTGCTGGCTCATAGTTTCACCAATTTACAGTAGCAGGCTTCCAGCTATCTTATGGTCTTTGTACAGAGGAATAGCAGTTTCATATTTCTCATACTTGCTTTCCATGTTATTCTGTTGCTGGCTCATAGTTTCACCTATTTACAGTAGCAGGCTTCCAGCTATCTTATGGTTCTATATTTTGTGCATTATTTATCTCTCATGCATAAGAAATTACGCTATACAGAAAGTTGACTTTCAAGAAACAATTATTCCACAACACTTTACGTGGATTCTAAAATGAACATTGAACGTCAAGAAACATTTACTCCAGAAAGTTGCAGTTTGCTTAGGAAACATACAATTCTTGTTGTAAGTAATAGTACTACTGTAAAACTTTTTCGTATTTTTAATTTATATTGGGTGTTGTCATGGTAAGAGACACTTTTGTATTGTGCATATATTTCTTGCTATTTGTTTTCCATCTTGTTGAAGTTGGTAAAATATTTAGACGTCACCTACCCGAGTTTCTGAATGAATGTTGAAGTTTTGTTTGTTCATCTGATAATATGCTAGCCTAGCATCGAACATATTAAAAAATACCACTGAAATTAATGTATTGTGTAATCATGTACATATGTTTGCCTATTCTGTTGTTAGGTGGCATCAACTAAAGCAAGGCTTGGTTTACAAAATGGATGCAAAGCAATTAACATGTTGAATTTTACATGGGAGGAGGGGGTGCACTATATCCTCCATATGACTTTATTCACCAGTTGCTATGTATATTCCTGTTTCCTTTGGCAAGAAATGTATATTCACAGAACTCCTTAATTTGAAAACCATCATGTTGTTATATCTTGACACTTGTGCTTGTGATATAATTCTTGTGTATTCTGAAGTTAAAACACACACAGTACAAACGCCGATGTTTACAAACAGGTACACACACTCATCCTTATGAACGCATGCATGCACACTCTACCCATATGAGCACCTCCAAGATACTGAGCCAGTTGGTCTTGAGATTATCGACAAAAACATCGCCCACATGACAATCGTCACTGTTTTCAAATGTATGTAACAATGAGAGAATATTAACATGAAGTGTTTATTGAATTCATGCTCCAGCCAACTCATCAAAAAATCTGAACTGATGAAGCGAGATGGACAATATATTTCAACTAAATGTAATGCACTATCACGTTTAGGCTTATTTAGTGCTTAGATGTGTGATCGATGTAGAACGTAGGATCTTCTATTTTAATACTGCGTTGGTGGGGTCTTGAACTCAAAAGACCTCTTGGCTTGTATACCATATTGATTCATGCTTCAGCCAACTTATTCAAAAGTTTGAACTAATGAAGAGAGATGGGCAATATATTTCAACTAAATGTAATGTACTATCATCCGTTGATGGAAAGGATATGAACAATGAAAGAGAAGAGAGATGACTATGTGATAGCAAGGTCGGAGGTGAGGTCCAAGGTTTGTCAGAAAATAGGAGGCAGCTAGGGAGAATTAACATTTTTTTTATTTTTTTTGCAGGAGAATGCACATGATGTCACGTCTTGTTGCGATGGTGAATATGGAGGAAATGGAAAGGAACGAGATATGAAATGTTACCTTATGTCTTCCCACAATCTTGGTATATATCTAAAAGTATATATTACCTGTATATGTAGAAAAGTTGAGGGACAACATCTTCGTGGAGAAGATAAAAGATGGCCACAACTTATGCTCTTGGACTCATCTATATTTCTCTTGTGCCCGTAGCAACGCACGGGCATTCTACTAGTAAAAGTGATAGATCAATTGCAACGGTCTAGACCATGCCCTTAAATTAATAAGTATAAAAGTCATATGATATCGCCCATGAGATGAACCGAACTGCACTGCAATTATACTTTTTAACAGGCGAAATAGAGCTCCTTCCTGACGGCGAACTGCAAACCGCAAAGGCGACAAGGGGGAGGCGCACGGGTGCGTGCTGAACTGCACCGACAACCCAGCCGAGCTGCGTAATGAGCAGCCTATACTTGGGAGCACACCCGGCTTGAACGGCATCGCACTGCTGTGCAAATCTGCACCGCATGATTGACCCCAGCACACTGCAAACATCATATAACCATCAGACCAAACGACGCTACCTGATGCAGTATAGGTACACAACACTCTCATGGAAAGCAAAATTGTTCTGAGAGTGTATTCAATTCAGTGGTTGTCTAACCTGCCGAGGTAGAGCGCCCGCGACGAGGCCGCAGACGAGGAGTTCCCACATGCGGTGGGTACCGGTGAGGTAGGGGCTGACCGCTGGACACCACCACATCGGAGAGGCGAAACGAACTCAATGGGTGTATCCGGCGAACTTCACCAAGCGAATAGTCCCACATCACTGGTGGGATACAAGCAACCAAATCGGCGATGTGCAGCTCCATCAGGCTTTGTCGGTGAACCACAACGACCATCGAGCGCACCTGGCGAGCCACCGAGCTACACAAATCCATCCATCCGCCTAATGAACTGCAAGTGGGTGTGCTGGCGTGCCGCAGAGCGACTCATCGTGGTCATCCCGTCGGTACCCAGTGAACTTCATGCTTGGAAAAAATTCAAACAGGAGGTTAGTGAGGAGAGCTCGACAGAGAGGAGAGGAGGGGAAGGGAGAAGAGCTAGCCAGTGGGATGGGGATCTCACATCGTGGAGCTCGCCGTTAAGCACTGGAGGAGCTGATTCCGGGGGTGGGGGCAGTCGCTCATCGGGATGGTCGTGCCAAGTCACCCGAGTCCCACGTGCGACAAAGCTCGCCATGGAAACAAACGGGGGCACTGGTGACGCATCGCTGGAAGGGATGGCACTGATGTGGCATGTGGGCACTGCACGCGTTCCATCGACGAATTGCACGCAGGGCCAGCGAGCTGCACCACTGCGACGGACGTACAGATCACGGCAGCGGGCGGTGAGGGATCCCTCGATGGTCATCCGCCGTATGTAGGTGGAGCCGCTTTCCATGGCGGGGAATCGTGCGGGTCTGCAGCTGCCCGGTTGTAGCCTGGCGTGGGGCAGGAGGAAGGTGGCCACGGACGGCGGGGCTGGATCCAGACGGATCTGTCGCAGGGGAGGCGCTAGGAGGCGGGGGCGCTGGGTGTGATCACCATCGAGGGGGAGGGGTTGATGGCTGGAGGCCGGTGGCAGCGGTGCTCCAGCAGGGAACCAGCGGATCTGGTGACGCAGATGAGGGGTAGGGCGGTGGCTGTAGGATGGGGTGGGCGGCAGCGCTAGGGTGGGGCGGGGCAGAGGAAGAAGGTTTGTTTCGGGGGGATGGCTGGCGGGGAGGCGCCTGGTTCGTCGTGGTGCGGGAGGAGGTGTCCGGTGGAGAGAAGAAGGTGGTTCGGTGGGGTGGGGTGTTAGCATAATAAGGTGTTAAGGGCTGTTATTAGAATAGACGCACCCTGTATATATATATATATATATTCTACCCATATGCATATTATGATCAAGACAACAAAACACGAAAAGAGTAACACCAACAAAAAGCAACAAACAATAAGATAGTATTGTACATATAGTCGAATAATTTCGACAAAATGCAATTTAACAAAAAACTACCAATCAAGCAAACACTAGTATCTTCATACCACAAAAGTGGGCACAATCAAATATGCTAACATAATAATGTTGCAATATAAAACAAGTATGAATGGTGGTCTCGACACTAATTCCTATTTAACTGGTCAAGATACTTGAGGGGGTTAACTAATAAACAGTAAGAAGTATAGCTAGTTTATAAAATATTTTTCACTCCTATGGCTTTTCTAATCCATTTTCAAGGATCACGTCCTATAGTCAGCAACCTGGGTCTGATGCCATCTGGAAGGACCAAACCTCGAAGGGTTTGAGTCTCTGTGCTTACCGTGCTAGTCCCTGGATTAACTCGCTAGCACACACCGTATAGATGAATATCAGAATAGCAAGTGGATCATTTATTACAACGTATGACCCCAAATGTACAAAATAAAACAATCTGCATAGCACATGGCTAGCTTTATTCAATGAAACAACGGAAAATTAGCAGAAATGACGATGAGTCCCATCATAGCCCACTGGCGATGCTGAGTGCAGACTCACGACCCTAACTGTACCTTACTCTTTGTCTGAAAATCCCGCAACATGAGACGTTGCAGCCATATAGGTCAATCCTTTGAATGTATTGGCAAGTTACACATGAGTAATAATAAAGCATACCTACATGTATATGCATAGTACAATAAAAGGAAGGCTTGAGGGTTATTTTTGCAAAGAGCTGATTTTGTCCTCATAACTACCTAATAGTCAATTTTTTATTTAGTTCTTTTATTACTTCAATTATATAAACAAGGTTGAGTTGGCAAATTCAACTCCAACCTACCCTTTATTAAGTTTTCCCACAAATACTATTAAGTGTCACATCTGTCAAGATCATCCAACGAGTGTAATGGCATGGTTGCTTAAATTTGTCCATAATCGGGGACACAACTAATCACGATTAGTTTTTAATACTCTGTAGAGTTTTGCACACTTTACCCACTAGACTCAACCTGAAGATCGAGACGAAGTCTTTCAAAAGTAGTCACCTCTACCCACCGGTAGCCGGTACACCTACTCATATCTACATCTGCTAGCTTATCGGGCGAGGATCCCACAACCTACTCAACTCAGCCAGAGCCCATTTAACTAGTGGTTGCACATGGAAGCTACTAGTCACTAAGTCTGTCTGATATTTTTGAGCCCGGGCAGCCGTCCACTTACATTCAGAGGGAATAAACCATGATGTTCTTGAAACCACACATCAATACCAATTCCGCCCAGAGGTGAGTTAAATCCTTAATTACTACTCAATTATATATAAAACAACCCACTCTACAAAGCATAGCAAAACTACAACTACCACGATTTGCATTGACGGGAGATAGCTCAACAACATAGCACAATAATATAGTATTCCTATACATGCATATATTTATAGTATGATATATACTATATGCATATAAAACAAAAGGTAAAGTATAATCAACATGTAACTTGCCTAGGTTCTGGTTGAAGAAGTCACACTCCTGACAATAGCTCGCGTCGCACTCCGGATAATCTACACGTTTCACACCATCAACAAATCAATCACTGAAACTCAAATAAAACCAAAATAAAACCAACAGCAAGAAAATCATTTAAAAAGACAAGAACAATAGCATAACAACATGTACAAAACATCTACAATGCACTACGATCACAACGCAAAAAGTATCGCTCGATTCCTACAAATGGTTTAACAGTTATGGCCTCCGGAAGGTTTGATTCAAATTCGAATGAATCCAAATTTGGAAAGTGTAAACATGTGAAATTTTTCTGCCAAATTCTCCCGATCATTGTGAGTGCATAGGAAAAAGAACCACCTAATTTGGATATATAGACTAAAAGATATACTCCCTCCATTCCAAAATATAGTGCGTCCGCGCTTCCCGAGGTCTAGCTTTGACCATAAATTTAATCAACAAGACCGATTGCAGCGGGAGAGAAAAATATATAATTGAAAACTTCTTTTGAATACAAATTCACTGGTATAATTTTGCTCTCGCCGCAGTCGGTCTTGTTGGTTTAATTTATGGTCAAAGTTGAAGCACGGAGATAGAGGAAGCACTATATTTTGGAACACACGGAGTAGGTAACTAATGTTAGAGGAAGAATCTGAAAAAATAAAACAATAGAAAACACATGCACTGATCACGTGCGGATACTGTAGCTGCTCCTGTAGGAAACTGCCACGTGGCAGCGCACGAATGGCCGAAAGGTTCCCTCCACACGCGTGCTCACTAGTAGCAGAAGTAAATAGCGGTGGTTTTGGGCGTCGGCGGCGGCTTTCCTCCGGCGGGTATCCAACGAGGGTGAAGGGGAAGGCGGATGTGGCATTCAATGGTGGTGGGTTAGGTGGCGTCAGGAGCGACGGGGCATCCTCGGTTGGCGTTGGTGACAAGCTTGAATGCGGCTGTGCTCTCGCAACTTCGGCATTCTCGGTTGCCTCGCACTGCTGTGATTTTGGCAAAATGAAGTGTCACAAAGATTCGAGGCGGGGAGGGGAACCAAAGGGGACAACGAAGCGGCTGGAGGTGCTCTTACGACGATGAGGTCATCCAGCGAAGGCGGCGGACTCCGGACGTTCTCGACGAGATCCAATTCGCCTGCCAGATGCGTACGGACGAGGAAAGGAAGGGAAAACATGATTCAGTAGGGTTTGACAGGGATAGGCGCGACAGAGAAGTCCTTGGCATGCACAGGGTCGACCAGGGCGCCGGGACGACGTGCGTGTGCGGCGCGACAGTGTCCAGCTCGGGGAATTTCAGGTGATTTTTGGATTTTCTAGAATTTAAAGTCTAGGATTCGAAACAATATCATTACCTACATCATGAAATAAATTTTCAAGCGATACATCTTTACTGTTGTAGATGTTAATATTTCTTAAGAAAGGATTGGATCAAACATTTTGCTTACTTAGACTTCAAACAAGTTATATATGCAGAGTAAAAGGATAATCCCTCCGTACTAGTGCATTGCGTGATATAGTAACTCTAGTAGGCATGAACAAACGGAGCTCCATTCTGTGCTCATTCTGGTGTAGTACTATTAGTACTAGGCATTGGAGTTGACGGGTGACCTTGGATAGCGGTGACCGAGGGAATTAAATCGTCCTCGACACAGTAGGTAACGCGGGCTAGTTACTAGAGCATCCATCCACTGTTCATCGGTAGTCATCATGGAGCGGGGACATGAGGGGAATTTCCTAGGGCTGGAATTCTGTCTGCCAGATATTTAGGCTCGAAAAGTGGAGGCTCGAGTAGAGGCGCAAAGTTTAATATCGCAGTTCTTTTGGTTGGGGTTGGATAATATGCATACCACGCATGCGACCAGCAGGACATGAGCCCACGTCTAGCTGGTACGCCGTCGGGTGCTACCATTCGAGATTGTGAAAGGAATTGTTTTTTAAAATTGCCGAACGAATCTATATGTATTACAATGCCCTTATTTTCCTTGGAAATAACTAATCATTCCAAAAGGCACGGTAATTGATTTATGACGAGTTCTTGAATTAGAGTGAGTTTGTGATATATTCATCTCAACGTACATTTCACATTTCATGGTATCCACAGTAAGTTTTTCACTGCAAATTCAAATTTAAAATATGAACGGTATGGTGGTGAGAAAACTTTGTATGTATTCATGCATATGACCACACATGCACACACGAATACAACAAATTTAAAAGATGACCAATAAGTATAGTGCATCTATTTTTCTAGACCATGCATGTATGACACGAATTCAAAAAAAATGTAAGCCATGCATGGTCGTCATTCAATATTTTAATGCACAGTAAACTGAAACATGAATACTAAGTCTAGTACTATGTACATGCAAATGTTGTGGTTAGGTCTCTCCATCGAGACCCCCCACCACACATACTTCATGTATCGACCGATCTTCATTTCTTTGTTAATAGAGCTGTTGGTATCCGACACACGCACACTCATTATTTCTCTTCATGTTTCGATCTCCATTTATGTTACACCCGCACTCACCCTCTCAACAAATGTATGTCTCACCCACAACCTCCTCGTGCCCTCCATGACAAACACTCCCTGTCTCTGTCAAGACACATACGTTGCCTATGTAAAACACCTTCACCATGCACGCACACACAAAGTCTATCTAGGCCACTCTCTCGGTAACTACCTCCCTCCAGCCCTCACTGCAGCTTCGCCGCACGATATCTCGGTCTATCGTCTTTAACATTCGAGTGTACGCTAGGCCACACTCACTCGATCTCTCCCTCTATAAATGACTCGATTGGCCTCGCTTTCTCGCCTCATCTCTCCCACACATAAATGCTCTCACTACACCTCTTGCATATGCGGAGCTATGTAGATTGTCGAGGGGTAACCCCTCGACCTTATATAAAATTGTGAAGCTCTTTTTAGGATTGTTTAGATTATATTTATTGAATATAATATTTGTCCCCACACTCCAAACACCGATGGGTTGTTCACCCCCGGGAGAATATCATGTGCCCCCACACCTTAGATGCTATATGGTGATACGAGTTCCTTGGAGCTAGTAGATCCAAGATCTAGCGGCTCACATGATGTCTTAATATTTTTACTGGAAACCTTAATGAGTTTGGGAATTGCACAGAATTAGTATAAAAATTACTCTGATGCCCTTGGATCCCATATCCAATGGCCTCGAAGCTCATATCTCCGTAGCATCTAAGATGAGGGAGGACCTCATATTCTCTTGTATGTAAGAATATCACGTGCTACCACACCTTAGATGTTGTGGTGATACAAGCTCCTCAGAGCCATTGGATCGGATATCCAACAACTCCTTGGTGGTTCAAATGTTTTTCTAGAAAACCCCCCAAAGAGTTCGGGAATTGCTCACAAGCACAAAGACTACTCAGATGCCATTAGATCTGAGATCGAATGACCTCGAAGCTCGTATCACCGTAGCATCCAATCTGCGAGAGCGCCTGATGTTTTCTCGACGGGAGAATATGAGGTGCTCCCACACCATAGATTCTATGGTGATACGAGTTCCTGGGAGATCTAACGGGTTGTGGTAGGAGGTTTGAATGTTTTTGCAATATAGACCTCAAAGAGTTTGGGAATTGCGTAGAAAGTACAAATACTATGCACATGGCATTGGATCTTAGGTCCAACGATCTAGATGTTCGTATCACCATAGCGGCTAATTAAGCTGCGGAGAGCACCTAATTTGAGCTACTGGGAGCCATTGGATCCAAGATCCAGTGACTCACACATTTACCAGAAATGTTTTTTTAAAACCATTGAAGAGTTTGGAAATTGCGCATAATTACAGAGGCTACTCTCAAGCCATTGGGTCTCAGATCCAACGACGTAAAAAATCTCGTATCACCATAGCATCTAAGCCGCGGGGAGCACCTGAATCCTATGTTGCTGTCATTTTTGTTCCTAAACCTGCAAAATATGTGTAACTGGTGCCGTAACTTGTCTAACCGCGCAAAGTGTTTGTGAAAAAAACCCTCCTACACTGATATATCGAAACAACATACGGGGGTCCCACTTGTCATTGATCAAATTTGTACCTAAAACTAACAAATCTAAAGGACGAGATTCGAACCGGCAACCTAGACTACAAAGCGTACGCCAATAGCCTGAAACAACAACAGTTGTTGGCTTTGGCGCATAACTTGATTTTATACAGTATTACATCGAGTAGAGTAGAGGGAGTGGCTCATCAATACGTGCATGAACTTTGACTTACTTACTGGTGGATCCCATGTCTGTGATCTCTATCTCCTCTCCATGTAGTGCAACCTTTAGACACATGGGCAAACACGAAGAGCTTGCCGTGATGTTATTACAACTAAAAAAATGCTTGGAAACTAGATGAATCACCTAGAACAAGACATGTTGTGGCTGGCTGAGATAGAGCTAACCACCAGTCTCCTCCGTGCCACGTTAGCATGATGAAGCTATGTGGCTCGTTTTCGACCGACTGGCTGGGTCCCGAGTTCAAACCATAAGTAGTATGTCTGATGCAGTATATTTTTACACGCACATTTTTCCTCCGTGCTAAGACATGGCACACCCTACAGCGTGGTTTCTGGATCCTCTCGGGTGGTGCACACATATTTTCTTCCTTGCCGAGATGTGGAACGCCCTAATGTGCGTTTTCTCAGTCCTCCTTGGTCATAGCACCGAAGCAAGTAAATGAGTCGTCAAATTATAAAAGCCCACCTTTCCTGCCGAGTACATCAGTGAAGCACGGTGGCTAGCTTGTTGGGCTAGTGCGACCGATTAGCTAGGACGCCGCCACATTTGTTTTTCCAGCCCTTTTTTTCTTGTTGCCGATAGGTAAATTTAAATATCCACCGATGTGTTGCTTTGGTCTTTGGGCGCAGCAGGCACGACATGACTTTTGTTTTTGACGGGAGCAGGCACGACAACAATTAGTCATGATGAATCCGCCTGTAAAACTCACTACT
This sequence comes from Triticum aestivum, assembly GCF_018294505.1. Classification (NCBI taxonomy): domain Eukaryota; kingdom Viridiplantae; phylum Streptophyta; class Magnoliopsida; order Poales; family Poaceae; genus Triticum; species Triticum aestivum. Next base: position 322,305,735 of record NC_057801.1, on the reverse strand, counting down.
CTCTGATGTAAAAAGTCGCCGACTGGGGTTACCCGAGAGAATTCCTTATTTAACATTGTGTTTAAATTTTATGCTCTATTTGACGTCGACAAATAATTTCTTCCTTATCTAAGAACGAGTCTAAATTTTATGTCTTTTATGACACTTCTGTCTATTTTAAGCCTAAATGACACTTGAAAAGACCCTTTTGCCCCTCATGTGGTATGTTTGTGCGTGCGTGCTGTTCGATGGGTTTTTATGATTGTTGTTAATAATTATTATAAAATTATTTCCTGGATTTTGTTATGGAGCTTACATAATCTATTTTGAATGCCAGATTTTTTTAGTGGAGGATCTCCAAGGGAGAATATACGTGGCTTATAAAGGGCATATAATCTAAAATTATATGCATCGAAGGCGACAGTAGCATGTACGTGGCTTATGGCTCTAGCCAGTGTACACATACACTTCTGAATACCCACACGTCTTTGATGCACATAGAGAATACACATAGCCATGTATGTATATTGTTCCGGTATTCGTGTACCGGTTGTTGCACGGACATGTCCGTGTTTAAATACTCACATACCAGGGCTAGCTAGCTATGTGCTCGGAGCCTCGGACTATGTCTGATCAATGAATTATTTATTTCTCATAACATCTTTCTTTGTGTATTACGGTAAACTGACACGCCCGTAGTTTTTTTTCCCCGACACATGAAAGAAATCAAACTCCTTCTCCTTCTTGTGGAGCTATATTAGATTTTTCACGTGTTTGCGCGTACTACTGTGTGTGCTGTGCTACTGATGTTGCATGAGTGTGTGCATGCAAGCGTACGTGTGTGTTTGTGCTGCTGCTGCAGCGTGAGTGTGTGTTGCTATGTGTGTGCTATTTCTTGTGTGTGATGCATGCGTGTGTGCTGCTGCTGTGTGTGCGCGTGCGTATGTGCTTTTGTGCGTGTGTGCTACCGCTGATGCATGTGTGTGCACGCTACTGTCCCACTCGCATGTTACTATCGCAGTGATATTGTGTGTATGCTACGGTCCCGCACAAACACATATCATATGAGGGGCAAAGGGTCTTTTCAGATGCCATTCAGACTCAAAATGGACGGAAGTGTTATAAAGGGCATATAATTTTAGACTCATTATTAGATAGGGAAAAAATAGTGTTAAATAAGGAAACAAAATTTAAGATAGTGTTAAATAACGAATTGTTTCTTCTCCCATGTTGAAAACTAAAAGATTCATCCCTCTCCTTGGCTGGCTTCCTCCGCCTTCCTGTAGATTGCATTGCCTTTCAGCCGTTTCGGCCCCATTGCTTCGACCTAGTTGCATGGCGGCGCACCAGATCACGGAGTTTGAGGTGAGGCGCCTGATGGAGGAGCTCCAGGCCAAGGATGCAGAGCTCAGGGCCAAGGACGTGGAGCTTCGTGAGCTTAAGGAGGAGAGGACTGCCATGCTCCTCCTTTATGTGCAAGAGTTGATGGAGCTTCAAAAGTGGCAAGAGTCCACCACAAAGATGCTTGAGGTGTCGGCAACGTTGTTGCAGAAAGTGGGAGATATGATAGGCGGTCAGGTGAGCTAGCTGGAGTGCGAGCGGACTGATTGTGACGAGGTCCAGGATCGCCTCAACCAATTGCTAGACCATGTAGCCACACACGTGTTGCGGCTGCTTCATGCCTACCATCATGCCAGGGCGACCATGCCGGCCGTCGGGCTAAACCCATTCGACCATCCCATCGACTTTAATGAGCCGCGGCTTCCTAACCTGGTCTCCTTCTTCACATATATCTTCGAGGAGCTGAGCCGTCTCTGTGCGGTGGCGGGGGCGGAGCTGGACAAGGAGGGGTTGCAGGCAGCCATCGCTGTTGCCAGGTGAATCCTCCTAGGGCTTCATCACCGGAATCCATTCGTGCCATTAGACTCCGTCTTTGGCAAGGTCGCTCCCGGCTCTGCGGGCGGTGGCACCCTACATCACCATTGTCGTGCGCCTTGAGAAGTAGAGGGACTTCAGTGGTGTTTACGAGTCGTCGGCATGGGCGTGTCTTGGTGCAACATGGCCATTGGATCAAACTCAGATGATGCAGATCAGTCATTGTAGCACAAAGTGTGCGGGTGTGTTCGGTTGCATTCTCATCTCAACATAGTTTTTCCCTCTTCGTGCATGCTCATCTCAGCACCCCTCTTCATTCATGCTCTCTTCATACATGCTCCTAGTGTATTTGTGTTATCCTAGTGTGGATCCATGCACCATTCATGCACTCTACCAAACATCCAAAAGTGGGTTGAGAATGGAACTTTTGCTCGCATGCACCCTTCATACACCCTACCTAACACATATTCATGCTTCATATTCATGTTCCATGGAGTACTGTAGCATTGTACCCACCATCCACTGTAGATATAGTTCTATTAACATTGACCTCACCATTCATTCTCGACCGGACAGTCAAAAAAGAGGCATGTTACATTACTATTCGTAGTTGACATGCGCAAAACATCAGTTTTTATCGTCATATCTTACTACACTAGCAACAATATTATAGTACTAATGTATGAACCACTGAACATGCCTAGTAGTAGGAGTACTAGTAGTGTAAGTTCAAGTGGCTGCCATGTTTCGCACTCCTTCGTCGTAAGAGTGGAAACGCTTGCTGTAATCATTTTTCAAGAAACAGTGGACACGCTCTACCGCGGGGATCCTCCTCGACGGTCGTTGGGAACCTTGCTACTCACTTTCACCGACGTGTGGGACAACCAGCATCGGGGTCCACTTGCCATGCACTAAATTACTCTATGTTAGAGTACACAACTGCATAATAGACTACCCCGATCGAAGTGCCGCAGTAATGCCCAATGAGCCTTCAAATCAAAAAATCCGACTATTGCAGCTGCAAGTTGGATGGACAAAGCAACCTTCATTTCACTCTTCTCCCTCATCTTCCTCTCTTGAAGAAAACCCCAACTCGCTTCTCCCTCATCTTATTCCTCATTTCTTCAAGAAAACCCCAACGCGCTTTTGCCATTGTTCTTCGCTCCCAAAGAAGGAAAGGTGAGTGCATCAATAGTGTTGCTTTTGGCCAAGGCTTAGGCTTGCAACCCCTCGACCGATCCTAATTCCCCCTCTGTTCTTCTTTTGGGGTTGTGATTGTGGTTTCTTTCCTTTTCTTTCTATTTGATAATTTCTTGATGGACCCTGGAGCACCAGCCGAAGTGATGTCTATGGCTCTGGCAAAAACAGTCGAGGCTCGGGGTACGAAGCAGCGCAAGCACACCGCCGAGACTACGACAGACAAGCTCAAGGCCATCGCCCTATCCAAGCCCCCCTCTCCAGGATCCCTCTATAAGATGGTCCAGGTAATATCTCTTCTTGATGATCTTTTTGGCGATCTTGATCGTGTTTTTATCTAACTTGCAAATTGCTTGCTAATATGCGAGGTTTGTGTAATGTACACACAGGACTAGTAATACAACTTTCTAGGCAATCTCGCATGTGATTTTTGTGTGCCAAATGACGGTTCTGAATTTCTCTTTTGATCAAAACATGCGAGAGGTTAACATACATATGATTTTTCACATAACATTGATTTCTTATAGATTATTTTCAACTACTTCATGAACATCAATGCTAGCTGTAGGAAATGCAAGATTTAGCTCTCATGCCTTGGAAGAGACTATAATAGCCTCAATAACTTGTGTTATGGATATTGCAAGTAATCCCTCTATTCACAAATATAAGATGTTCTAAATTTTTGTGTATCTCATGTAGACATGTTTTAGTGTCTTTGTTCACTCATTTCTATGCATATATGTAGTCTTATATGGAGTAAAATATGGAAAATCATCTTATATTTCTGAACGGAGGTGGTAATAAATATTTGGTTTCTGTTTGAATTAGAACTAGGTTAGTCGTGGATATGAAGTTCTCAAAGTCATGTCGTGTGAACTTGAAGACCTTAGGATGTGTTCTACTACTAAACTATCCAGCTGTTGCGTCCTTGTAACCACATGTCGTGAACAAGTGTTTTCCTGTAGCATTGTTGTCAGATGTGTTCTCGAGGATGTACTTCACCACAACAATTTCCAAGCTGTGCCTTCGATTACGAAGGGTGTGGTTCTTATGAAGCTTCACGACAAATCTGATGCCGACTGTCTTCATTGTCATGTTTACGAGTGGAAAGACCACTCTGTTACGTTCTCCAAGGTTGACAAGATGGCGAAGGTGCCGGTAGACATCTCTGATGAAGTCCATGGCCTAGTCAGTTATGAGGGGCACATCCCATAGGTCGGTGGCAAGAAATAGTCTGTAGAGTTTAATTGGTGCAACTTTGCTTGTCTGTAGTAAGTAATATAGTTCAGTACTTGATTTGTGTGTGTGAACCCTGTATGGTTTAGTACTGCCGCTTTTGTTGTGTGGTGAGTCCTGAGAACAATGTATGTTAATGTTTGTCCACTCAATTCAGTCTATATATTTTGAAGTATCCAGATCATCTTTGTTGTGAGGATGGTTTATCAATTATTGTTACACTCCAATATATGTATGCATTGCAGGGTTAATCACACCCACTAGGATTTCCAGTCCCATGATGTTCGCTCCATACGAGTTGTCACGACCTTTGGACTGTCCTGCTTGTGGGAGTAAGTGGGGGCCTTGCATGCCACCCTTGGACGACCAACCTTCAATTTAGAACTTGAACATAGTGATATCCTAGTAAGGATTCACTCGTGTCACATCAAGTAAATCTTATTGATTTATTGTCATGTTTTCTTACTTTTGCTGCAATTTTACGATGTAGGTTTTGCAGAATAAACCGTTTGGTTTGCTCTAAGATGGTTATTTTAGCAGGTTTCATTTATTATGACGTATCAGTAATGAAGGCACTATCCATCACTTATATTACTGGACACAATTAGATCAGTCTGTTGTTTGAGTACAATCTAAGGCCATCTAATCAACTACAGTTTGTTTTAACAAACACACCACAATTAGTCCTTCTCGCGTTTAAAAGAAGGAAAGGAAAAGACTGGATCCAGGTTACGGAGCCTAGCGAATTTAGAAAGCTGAAGTATGAAATCATAGTAGAAAAGAGACGATCGCTCCTATCTCGCGCATCGGTACCACCTTCAATATCATATCGAGCATCGGCACCTACTCCAACAACACTGGCTCTAGCACTGACAGCAGCAGTAGCTCGGTCTGATCCACGAGAGGATTGGGCACCGACCTCGTCAGCGGATCAGGCTGATCTACCGGAGCATCGGGCACCGACACGGCAGCTGCTCCGACACCGGCACCAGTTCCACAAGGAGCACCATCTTTGACAGCAATAATGACACTACCAGTCGCACTGCCACGAGCACTAGCAATGGCTCCGGTACCTGCACCAACACTTGAACTTGTACTTGCATTTGCTCCGGCCCGTGCAGCGGCAACGAAACCAGCACTTGAACTTGCAACAGACTGGGCTACAGTTTGCACTGCATATACCAAAGTCCTTACAAAAACCGATATCTCCACCTTCTTGGTAAGCATTGGAAGCCCAAGTGCTTCATTCTTTTTTCCTTTCCATGTTGTTTCACATGATTCACTATGTTGATCTAATTGTTTGTGTATGTCTTCTTGTTTGGAAACAAAGAATTCCTAGAGCAATGAGGGAGTCGTTCAATAATGTGGGCGATTGTGGCGAAGTTTCTCTTACCATGTGCAACCTCGGTGTGAATGAACCTACTCAATATATCGTAAGTACAATGGATGGTCGCATGATGATTGATGCTAAATGATGGTCAAGGTTCAAAACTATATCAAATCTTGCGGTTGAGGATGATGCCAAAATCGAACTTTCTCGACAAGGAGAGCTGGTCCTAATCAACTTTGAAATTCTTCAGTAGTAGCATGCAACTGCCGAACTGATCTATCCTCCAAGGGATTTTGATGTAATAATATGGCATGGTGAAACAAGTCTCTTGTGTGTATAACTAGTACTATATTATTATTTATCACATAGGATATCGTGAAAGAATTGCAATTCTGATAGCTGGTTAGGAGATGTCGTTCAATTTCATTCTAACAACTGTCGTACCTTATTTAATTTTCTATATTCGCCTTGCGACAGCATCTAAAACCAGCACCGTACCGTTCGCTCACAATATTTACAGATGAATGCGCTGAGTTAGAACACATGGACCCGCCACCGGCCTATGGCCCAAATTTCAGACCGTCAGCCTATCTGAGTATTTTATTCTCATCTGAACCCCATATTATGTCCTATATATTCCCCTTGATTTTTCTTATGTATAGTTGTGATATAGAAGATTCTTATATTTCTTTACAAAGGGAGTATCTCTCTATCAAAAATATATTTATGTGTAACTAGTTACTCCTTCCTTTCTACTTCCTTTCGCTGATGTGCGGGGCATCCATCAACGGGGTCCATGTTTGATGTAGAGTAGAACACTAGATGCCCGATCTGTCACATTTTGAGGGAATCCTACCAAGAACACGAAGAACACGAGGGGAAAATGAGGGGAAACACAAGAGAAATCAATCAACCAACAAGAATATGGTCACACATATGCTAGATCCTCAAAACACAAAGAGATACACAATCCGAGTCCAACATGGGACGATACATAGGGTAAACGGTTCTTCTCCGTGAGGAGGTCTTGAGCTCTTCCCGTTAGGTGTATTGAATCCAAGTGGATCTTCTCTGTAGAGGCATGGTCTCTCTTGGAGGAGCAGATTCAGATGGATGAGTGAGGCTCTATCTCACAAATGAGCTATCAAAACCCTAACCCTGGCTAGGAGAAGGAGGAGTTCTTTTTATAGTCTAAGTGCAAAAGGGGGCGAAATAAAGGGTTACATGGGCTTCAGGCCCGAAGCTGCGCGCACACAGGCAGCGGACGTCCGGCCTCTACCGGTCGTCCGGTCGCTCGCGGAGGTCCGGACATCCGGTAGGGCTCGGACTTCCGCTAATTTCTTTCTATGATCAAGTTGTCGGACGTCCGATGTGGCCGGTCGTCCGGTCGCCGGTCGTCTGGTTGGTTCGGTCATCCGCTTGCTGGACTGTGTTCGCTGTAGCTGGGCCTTCAGGCACCGGACATCCGGTCCTAGTCAGACGTTCGCTGGTTCGAGCGTTAGGTGCAGGACGTCCGGTCCTTGGTGGTCGTCCGCTTGCTGGAGCTTCTTAGACGTCTCTTCTTCTTGTCCTTCACACTCGGTGTCCTTGCCGTCTTGGCCATTGGATGTATCTATTCCGTGGCCTTCTTCTAAGTACCTGATCACACATAGTGTTTCCGCTTGAGGTAGTAGCCATGTCTCATGTATAGAAAGGGGTAGTTTGGAGAGGAGCGAGTTCACCTTATCTTCTATAGCCTTCGCTCGAGCTCTTGTCATTGGTCCAAGCGGTGTCGTGGGAGATGTAGATACGTCCATGGGGATGATTGTGGGATACTTCGCATAAACATGCCATGCACCAAATTAGACTGCACAACTGCATGATAGACTCACCTCGGTCATAGCACTGCAGTAATGCTCAATGAGCAGTCAAATCACAAAACCCCCACCTTTCCAGCAGTAGCAGTAAGCTGGACGGACGAAGTAGAAATATTTCACTGGGCCTGAATCCCCTTCTCCCTCGTCTTCTTGTTTAGAGAAAACATCCTCTCAATGATTGCTTAGGGTTTTCTCATGGAGAACCAGTGACGAATTCTTCGTCCATCCCCATTAAATCCTAGTCCCTTGGTCGCCGGTAACCCTAGGATGGCAGTCGCCGCCATTGATGCATTTTTCTTCCTACTGAATCTAGTGTGTTTCATTTGCAGTGCCCAAAATGCGAGGACCCTACATGTTTCTGCACCCCTGGCGAGATGCCACACTTGTTCCTTCTCATCCTAACACAGGATTTTAAAACATGCACAATATGTTCCTAGAATCCTCTTTTCTATCCGGGAGGGTTGGGTTTTTTGAACATGCTGTCGACTAATTTGGAAATTTGGGCTGCTATATTTAGATAAAAGGTACTAGTACCATGGTCAACACTTATGTGAAATAGGAAATTATTTCTAGATTTGGATATCGAATAAATTGTGTTCTCATATTATTTTTCCTGCAGTGCTCTTCCAGAACACATGTACTCAAGATGGCCGACCTTGCCATAACTGATTACACCAGTTTAATGGTCACATTGAAGACACACCATGGATATAAGTTCCTAGTTCGGTTCACGAACCAAGAAGATCGCTGCTTTTTTACGAACGAACTTGGATAAACTTTCTCAAGTGTTACAAACTAAAAGTTGGCACACGAATGTTGATGGAAATAGCAGAACCTATTCTCATCTTCACTGCAACCTTCCACCCCGACGTCATTCCAGTAGTTCATCCATGTTAGTTTTGTTTCGGTTCTTGCATGATTCCTCAATTACTTCTTAATCCACCTATTCTGCCTAACTAATCATAGTTTGACTTTAGAAGTAGCAACAATTTGTGATTCCCTTCTCTCACGAAGATGCTACTTCTAACTAATATTTCTTATAAATGGTGGCACGTGTAGGTTATTACAGAATTCAGGACACTACTCGTTGTTATTTGATAAGAACTCGACTGTTACTAATGGCACTAAAGTTGACTGGGATGACATCCACCAGTTCCTTCACTTTATTGATCGTCTTGAGGTCCTTGTTGTTGGAAATATGCCCTAGAGGCAATAATAAAGTGGTTACTTTTATATTTCCTTATTCATGATAGTCGTTTATTATCCATGCTATAATTGTATTGATTGGAAACTCAAATACATGTGTGCATGCATAGACAACAACATGTCCCTAGTAAGCCTCTATCGGACTAGATTGTTAATGAAAGATGGCTATGGTTTCCTAGCTATCGAAATGAGTTGTCATTTGATAACAGGATCACATCATTAGGAGAATGATGCGATGGACAAGACCCAAACTATAAACGTAGCATATGATCATATCAAGTTTATTGCTATCATTTTCTGCATGTCAAGTATCTGCTCCTAAGACCATGAGATCATGCAACACACTAACACTGGAGGAGTAACTTGTGTGTATCAAACGTCACAACGTAACTGGGTGACTATAAAGATGCTCTATAGGTATCTCCGAGGGTGTCTGTTGGGTTGGCATGGATCAAGACTGGGATTTGTCACTCCATATGATGGAGAGGTATCTCGGGGCCCACTTGGTAATAGAGCATCACAATGAGCTTGCAAGCAATGTGACTAAAGAGTTAGCCACATGATCTTGTATTACGGAATGAGTAAAGAGACTTTCCGGTAACGAGATTGAACTAGGTAGAGATACCGACGATCAAATCCCGGTCAAGTAACATACCGATAGATAAAGGGAATTGCATATGGGATTAGCTCAATCCTTGACATCGTGGTTTGACCGATAAATATCTTCATGGAATATGTAGGAATCAATATGGTCATCCAGGTCCCGCTATTTTTTATTGACCGGAAAGGAATCTCGGTCATGTCTACATGATTCTCGAACCCGTAGGGTCGCACGCTTAACGCTCGGTAGCGCTAGGGTAGTACTGAGATATTAATAGTGGAAAGTACGAAGGTTGTTTGGAGTCCCAGATGGGATCTGGGACATCATGAGGAGATCCAAAATAGTCCGTAGGTAAAAATTCATGTATGGAAAGTTGTTATCCGGGTTCCAGAAAAATATGAGTTTTTTCGGTATTGTACTGGGAAGGTTCTAGAAGGTTCTGGAGTGGGGCCCACCTGCATGGGGAACCCACGTGAATGTGGGTAGTGGGGTAATTCCCCACAATCCTGGTCTAGATGCACCAAGATCCTCCCTTAAAAGGAATAGTATCATATCCCAAGGGGATAAGATCAGGATCCCTAAAAAGGGAGGCTAGTGATCGGTGGGGAAGGAAAGGTGGGTTTCCTTCCTCCCCCTTTGGCCAATGACCTTAGGGCTTGGAGGGAAAGCCACCAGCCCCCTTCAAGCCTATATAAAGGTGGGGAGGCGTTGGGGTCAGCCACCATTCAACCCTTGCTCGTTACCTCTCCCAACTCCTCCCATGTTTCACGGGTACGTGCTTGGCGAAGCCCTGCTGGAATTACACTGCCACCACCACCACCACCATACAGTCATGTTTGTCCCGATCTCATCTACCCCCTCTATCTTGATTGCTGGATCAAGAAGGAGAGGACGCCGCTGAGCAGCACATGTGCTAAACTCGGAGGTGTTGCCCGTTCGACACTTGATCGGGAGTTCATGGACGGATCGTGATTGGATCGCGAAGATGTTCGACTACATCAACCGCGTTTCTTAATGCTTCTGCTTAACAATCTACAAGGGTATGTAGATCCAATCTTCCCTCTCATAGATGTGCATCTCCTAGATTGATCTTGGTGAGTGTAGGAATTTTTTTGTTTCCCATACAACGTTCCCCAACAGTGGCATCATGAGCTAGGTGTATGTGTAGATGACATCACGAGTAGAACACAAAGGAGTTTGTGGGCATTGATGTTCAGATTGCTTACTTCCTTATTCTTATCTTAATTCAACAGTATTGTGGGATGAAGTGGCCCAGACCAACTTTACATGTCCACGTTCATGAGACAGGTTCCATCGACTAACATGCAACTTGTTGCAAAAAGATGGTTGGCGGGTGACTGTCTCTTCCACCTTATTTGAATCGGATTCGTCAAAGGTGATGCTTGTAGAAGGTTAAATAGCAAATTGAATATCACCATTGTGGCTTTGTGTAGGTAAGAACGATTCTTACTAGTTACACATAGAAGCCACGTAAAACATGCAACAACAAAGTAGAGGACCTCTAACTTGTTTTTGCAGGGTATGTTGTGATATGATATGGCTAAACACATGATGAGATATATTTGATGTATGAAATGATCATATTTTGTATAGATTATCACGACTTGCATGCCGATGAATATGGTAACCGGCAAGAGCCATAGGGTTGTCTTATTATTGTATGACCTGCATGTCAATCATTAAGTGCTATGTAATGCTTTACTTTATCGCTAAATGGTAGCAATGGTTGTAGAAGCATGGTTGGCGTGACAACCCTGTGGCAACACGACGATGGAGATCATCGTGTCATGCCAGTGACGATGGAGATCATGCCGGTCCTTTCAAGATGGAGATCAAAAGCACAAGATGATGGCCATATCATCTCACTTACGATTTGCATGTGATGTTAATCCTTTGATGCATCTTATTTTACTTAGGACGACGGTAGCATTATAAGGTGACCCCTCACTAAATTTTCAAGATAAAATTGTGTTCTCCCAGGTGTGCACCATTGTGAAAGTTCGTCATTTTGAAGCACCACGTGATGATCGTGTGTGATAGACTCTACGTTCGCATACAATGGGTGCAAGCCATTTTGCACATGCGGAACACTTGGGTTAAACTTGATGAGCCTAGGATGTACAGACATGGCCTCGGAACACAAGAGACAGAAAGGTCGAACATGAGTCATATAGTAGATATGATCAACATGGAGATGTTCACCATTGAAACCACCTCATCTCTCGTGATGATCGGACTTGGGTTGGTGAATTTGGATCTTGATACACTCGGACAACCGGAGGGATGTTGATTTGAGTGGGAGTTCTTAGGTAATATGATTAATTGAACTCATTATCATGAACAATGGTCTAAGTTGTCTTTGCAAATTATGTTGTAGATCAATGGCTTGCGTAGTAGCTCCCCTGAATTTCAATGCGTTCCTAGAGAAAGCTAAGCTGGAAGATGATGGAAGAAACTTTGTAGACTAGGCCCATAATCTGAGGATTATCCTCACGGCTGCCCAAAAGTCTTATGTACTTGATGCATCGCTTGGTAGGCAACTACCTCCAAGGACCGTGGACATTGTGAATGCCTGGCAGTCGTGTGTTGATGACTACTTAATAGTTTAGTGCACCATGTTGTATGGCTTATAACCGGGACTTCAAAGGCGTTTTGAATGTCATGGAGCATATGAGATGTTCCAGGAGTTGAAGTTTATTTTTGAGAAGAATGCCCAGATCGGGAGGTATGAGACCCCCAATAAGTTATATGCCTGCAAAATGGAGGAGAATGGCTCTGTCAGTGAGCACATACTCAGAATATCTGGGTATTACAACCGTGTGGTTGAGTTGGGAGTTGAGCTCCTGCCTGAGGCGGTCATTGGCAGAGATCTTCAATCGCTACCACCTAGCTACAAGATCTTTGTGTTGAACTATAACATGCAAGGGATGAACAAGTCAGTCTCTGAGCTATTCGCGATGCTGAAAGTCGTTGAGTCAGACATCCAGAAGGAGCATCAAGTGTTGATTGTCAAAGAAGAGCAAGGGAAAGAAGGGAAACTTCATGAAGAGTGGCAAAGTAGTTGCTCCTCCCGTGAATAAACCCAAGGCTGGACCTGATACATCTCCATCGTATCTACTTTTCCAAACTCTTTTGCCCTTGTTTTGGACTCTAATTTGCATGATTTGAATGGAAGTAACCCGCACTAATGTTGTTTTCAGCAGAATTGCCTTGGTGTTATTTTTATGCAGAAATAAAAGTTCTAAGAATGACCTGAAAATTTACGGAGAATATTATTGGAATATATAAAAAATACTGGCGCAAGAATCAACCAGAGGGGGTCCACACTTTGGCCACAAGCCAGGCACCCCCTGGGGCGTGCCCTGGCGGCTTGTGGGCCCCCTGGACCTCCTCTGACCCTAACTCCAACTCTATAAATTCACATCCGTAGAGAAAAAATATCAGTGAGAAGGATTCATCGCCTTTTACGATACAGAGTCACCGCCACCTCATGTTCTACATCGGGAGGGCTGATCTGGAATCCGTTCGGGCTTCCGGAGAGGGGGATACGTCCCCATCATCATCACCAACCTTCCTCCATCACAAATTTCATGATGCTCACTGCCGTGCGTGAGTAATTCTGTTGTAGGCTTGCTGGATGATGATGGGATGGATGAGATTTATCATGTAATCGAGTTAGTTTTGTTAGGGTTTGATCCCTAGTATCCACTATGTTCTGAGATTGATGTCGCTATGACTTTGCTATGCTTAATGCTTGTCACTAGGGCCCGAGTGCCATGATTTCAGATCTAAACCTATTATGTCTTCATGAATATATTTGTGTTCGTGATCCGATCTTGCAAGTTGTAGACACCTATTACGAGTTATGATCCGCATACCCCAAGGTGACAATAATTGGGATTCTTTCCGGTGATTACCATAGTTTGAGGATTTCATGTATTCACTAAGTGCTAATGCTTTGTTCCGGTTCTCTATTAAAAGGAGGCCTTAGTATCCCTTAGTTTCCATTAGGACCCTGCTGCCACGTGAGGGTGGGACAAAAGATGCCATGCAAGTTCTTTTCCATAAGCACGTATGACTATATTCGGAATGCATGCCTACATTATATTGATGAAATGGAGCTAGTTCTGTGTCACCCTAGGTTATAATTATTGCATGATGAATGCCATCCGACGTAATTATCCATCACTGATCCATTGCCTTCAAGATTTTCACATATTGATCTTTGCTAAGTTACTTTGCCGTTGCCACTGTCACAATTGCTACAAAACTGTTACTGTCACTTTTATCAACGTTACCGTTACTTCCATATTACTTTGCTACTAAATATTTTGCTGCACATAGTTAGTCTTTCTGGTGTGGTTGAATTGACAACTCAGCTGCTAATACTTGGGAATATTCTTTGTCTCTCCTTGTGTCGAACCAATAATTTTTTTGCTGAATACTCTACCCTCAAAAACTGTCGCGATGCCCTATACTTGTGGGTTATCAAGATCGTTTTCTGGCACCGTTGCGGGGGAGCATAGCTCTATTTTGTGAGTCACTTGGGATTTATATCTATTGCTCACTATGAAGAATTTGAAAGATACCAAAACCAAGATCTATCCCTCTACTATGAGGGGAGGTAAGGAATTGCCATCTAGCTCTACACTTGATTCACCTTCTGTTTTGAGTAAACTCGCGACACCTACACCGGCTATTGATTCTGATATGTCGCATGTTATTTATGATGCTACTTCTACTATGAATGATTCTTATGATGCTACTACTTTGCTTGATAAAACTGCGCCACTCAGTGAATTACTTGATGAACACCTTGCTAGAGTTAGAACTCTCTATTATGCTGAAGATGATGATATTTCTGAAACTGCTAAAATTATTGAAACTAAACACTTTAAGACACCTGCTAGACCTAGGTCTCCTAGATATGAATTGCCTCTTATACTTGAGGGTTATGTTATGGATGGAGAGGTAGCTAGGGACTTTCCTGCTTGTAAGGATAGAGATGATCTTAAGAAATTATTATGCAAGTGGAAAGAAAAATATTTGAATGCTAGAATGCAATATGATCCTAAGTTTGCTACTACACCTATCTTTGTTACTAATAAGGATTATGAATTCTCTGTCGATCCTGAGTTAACTACTTTGGTTGAATCTGATCCTTTCTATGGTTTTGAATCTGAAACTGTTGTGGCAAATCTTACTAAATTGAATGATATAGCCACCCTATTTGCTCATGAGGAAAAAATTCGCTATTACTATATTCTCAAGCTGTTTACTTTCTCACTAAAGGGTACCGCTAAGACATGGTTTAATTATCTTGCTCCTGGTTGTGTGCATAGTCCCCAGGATATGATATATTACTTCTTTGAAAAATATTTTCCTGCTCATAAGAAATAAGCTGGTTTACAGGAAATATTAATCTTTGTGCAAATTTAAGAAGATAGTCTCCCACAAGCTTGGGGGAGGCTTCTACTTAATGCTTTGCCTAATCGTCCTCTCAAGAAAAATGAAATACTTGATATCTTTTATAATGGACTAACCGATGATTCTAGGGAAAACCTAGATAGTTTTGTTGGTTGTGCTTTCAGGGAACGAACCGTTGAGCAACCTAAAAAACTATTGAATAATATATTGAGCAATGATAATGATTGGACTCTTTCTGAACCACCTCCTAAGAAAACTCCAAAGAGAAGAGGTATTCTATTTCTCAGTCATGAAGATATGCAAGAGGCAAAGAAATCGATGAAAGGAAAAGGGTATTAAAGCCAAAGATGTTAAGAATTTACCACCTATTGAAGAAATACATGGTCTTAATACTCTGACACAGGTAGTAGACATAAATTCTCTCTATAGATTTGTTGAAGGTGATATTCCTTATAATAAGTTTGCTAGTCAATTCTTGGATGAATTTGATAACTATATTGTTAAATAAGAAAATTTGAATGCTTATGTAGACAATTGAAACGAAATGCTTATATGTGTAGAACTATTAATGATCTTAAGCTTATTGGTAAACATGCTTCTATGGTAAAAACTCAGGTAGAACAAGTACTTAAGGCACGAAATGATTTGCTCAATGAGATGAATAGTAAGAACAATGATCATGCTGTTGGAGTTATGACTAGAGGTGGTAAAATGACGTCGGAACCTTTGTATCCTGAAGGTCGTCCTAAGAGTATTGAGAAAGATTCTTAGAGAATTAATATTGATGCACCTAGTCCTAGTAATAAAAAGAAAAAGAATGATGATAGGACTTTGCATGCTTCCAGTGAACCTGTTATAGACACACATGCGAATCCAAATGATAATTCTATTTCTAATGCTGAAACATAATCCGGTGACCAACATGAACCTAGTGATAATGTTAATGATGATGTTCATGTTGATGCTCAACCTAGCAATGATAATGATGTGGAGACTGAACCGGCTGTTGATCTTGATAACCCACAACATAAGAATAAACGTTATGATAAGAGAGACTTTGTTGCTAGGAAACATGGTAAAGAAAGGGAATCATGGGTTCAAAAACCCATGCAATTTCCTCCTAAGTCATCCAAGAAAAAGGATGATGTGGATTTTGAGCATTTTGTTGAAATTCTTAGACCTGTCTTTTGGCGTATGCGTTTGTCTGATGTTCTAAAAATGTCTCCTTATGCTAAGTATATGAAAGATATTGTTACTAATAAAAGAAAGATACCGGAAGCTGAAATTTCCACCATGCTTGCTAATTATACTTTGAAGGGTGGAATACCAAAAAAACTAGGAGATCCAGGAATACCAACTATACCATGCGCCATTGAAAGAAACTATGTTAAAATTGCTTTATGTGATTTGGGAGCCGGTGTGAGTGTTATGCCTTTCTGTTTGTATCGTAGACTTGAATTGAATAAGTTGACACGTACTAAAATCTCTTTGCAACTGACTGATAAATCAACTGCTATACCCATCGGTTTTTGTGAGGATGTGCCTGTTGTGGTTGCAAACGTTACTATCATAACGGACTTTGTTATTCTTGATATTCCCGAGGACGACAGTGTGTCGATCATCCTTGGTAGACCCTTTTTGAATACTGCAGGGGCTGTTATTGATTGCAACAAGGGCAATGTCACTTTTCATGTTAATGGTAATGAACATACGATACACTTTCTGGAAGAAACGGCCTCAAGTTCATAGTATCAATTCTATTGGAAAAATTTCAACTATTACTATTGGAAGTTTTGAATTCCCTCTCCCTACTGCCAATACAAAATATGATATTATTATTGTCGGGGAAATGCATATCCCCGTTGATGTAACCTAGTTTTATTCAAAAATTCTCCGGTTTCATGTTATTCGAAAGAAGTTTGTTAATAAGACTTGATCAGCCTTGTTAATGGATTCCTTCTGATGAGCATGAGATGGATGAATTTACAAAGCACACCTTTCTATACCCACCTTTTAGTTTTTTATTTAGATTAAATAAAGCAAAAATAGTGTTTGTCTGTTTTCTGAATTATCCGTGCAATAAAAAATGTCCTGAAAATAGAAGTCCTCCAAATGCCCTGAAAATTTAGTATGATTTTTATAGAATATTTGAGAATTTTTGGCATTAAGAACACACCAGGGGGTTGCACCAGTGGGCCACAAGCCCTGGGGGCGTACCCACCCCCTGGAGGCACCCTAGTGGCTTGTGGGTCCCACGTGGGTCCCCCTCACTTATTCCAGCACCCATCCACTTCGTCTTCCTCCAGAAAAAAATCATCCCATTGCTCAACCCCGTTTTCTTGCTCATCTTGCTGCCATTTTTCGATCTCAGTGTGCAAAGCTCCATTTGCAAAACTGTTTTGGGGGATATTTCTTCGGTATGTGACTCCTCCATTGGTCCAATTAGTTTTTGTTCTAGTGCTTTATATATTGCAAATTTTTGCTGCTGTAGTGACCTTGTGCTTGAGCTTGCATGTCAAATTTATATGGTCCAAAGTAGTTTTGATGCATGATATAGCCTCTAGACACTTGTAGGAGTATTGTTGAGTTTGATTCACTTCTATTTCGAGTTACTAAAAATTTCAGAAATTTTCAGAGAAAAGAAATGATGGAGAGATGATTAAGGGGTTCTTCAAGTCGGGGTTCAAAGGAAAATGAAAATGAAGAGAAGAAGAAGCCCAAGTACAACCTTCCTTGCACCGTCGAGGTTCGGCCATGTGAATGGCCAAGTGATGCATTCCTGAGAGTGGCCGGAATTTTGGAGAATTTCTATTATTCGGCGGAGAATGCAGGCATCACCGACTTCCTCCATGATAAGTGTGACCAATACCTCCTACTCACTAATCCCTTCGTGCAAAATTTCCACTTCCATGCTAGGAAATCACCACCCATGGTAGAATTTTATTTATATGATGGGCATAAGGAGATGTCGCTTTATGATTTTTGCGAAGTTTACAAATTACCTTATGAGGGCAGCGTCGATGAACCACGTCCTAGAGATGTGGACGATTTTATTGATGAAGTTACCGTAGGGGAAGAGAGAGGGGTGTCGGAAGTGAGAGTGGCCAGCTTACATTTTCCTGTTTTACGTTATTATTTATTATTTGCGGGGACATGTTTGATTTGTCGTGGGGAGATTGGAGGCCTTAGTGCCCCATACCTTGCTATTTAGCGACATGCTTTACTTCGTGATAGAACTTTTAGTTTGGGCGCCATTGTTGCTTGACGGTTGAGTTTCAACCATTCGAGGGGTCCTATCTTTGGAGTTATCTATGCCTCTTGCCTTGCGAGACGTTTTGAGATACCCATTAGGCCAGATGAGAAGGAGGAAGTGCTGCTACCCACGAGATATGTGTACTATAATAGTATGGTAGCACATGATTTTATTTCTGAAGATGATGACAAGAGACTCCTCTATAACCTAGTGTTAAACCAGGGTACTTGTCAGATTAGTACTTTGCATGCACCTTCTTTGTTCGATATTCATTCAGGAAGGTACCTCATCATGCCTGAGGACATTTAAGCATACTCGGAGCAAACGCGATCCCTAGTTTCTGAGCCAGAATCATCACCTAATCCGTATGAGGAGTCTGACTATTAGTGGGAGCCACAAGAGCTCGCTAACTAGTGGAACCCTTAGGATCCTCCTCAGTACCTAGGAGTGGGCTACTTTGATCCGTGGGCATAGACCAACTTAGGCCAAAAGCCTAAGATTGGGGGAGTAAGTATCTCTCACCGACATTACATTCATGTTCACACACTCATTTCAGTTGTCGGTGTTCATACTTTTTCATTGTATTATCCATCTTAGTTTCTTTTTCTTGCACTTCTCTTGTGTGTTTGAAAAACTTTGAGAAAATCCAAAAAAAATTAGTTGTAGTTTATTTTTAGTTTTCTTTTCCATGTTTATCTAGTAGTAGTATGAAAATAAAAACCCAAAAGATTTCTCGTTCTTCTTTTACTTGTTGGGAGCTTTCCCGTGTAAATAGTTTTTGTTGTTGTAGTTTTTTACTTCCGTCGGAAAAACAAAAAGTTGAAAAATATTTGAGTGTGTTTATTTGAAATTCCTTTTCTTTTCTTTGGGTCATAAGGAGAAGACCACAATGAAAATGTTGAGTGGCTCTCATATATATTATTGTTGATCTAACAAAGAGCCCATATTAGCTTGTCTTCTCCTTTGAATAATTGTTTGCAGATTCCAGCTTAGTCCAATGCACATGCACTCTTATTATTATTCACATCGTTGGTTCGTGCAAGTGAAAGGCAATAATGACGATATATGATGAAATGATTGAGATGAGGAAAAGCTGGTATGAACTCAACCTATTTTGTTTTTGTAAATATGATTAGTTCATCGTTCCTGATTCAGCTCGTTATGAATAAAACATGTTTGCAGTGACAGTTAGAGATTATAGTTACTCATGCCATGCTTATTTAGCTAGGAGTTTATAATGGTTTACCTTGCATGCCAACATGCTTTTAAAATAATTATGATGTGGCATGATAGGATGGTATCCTCCTTTGAATGATCCAGGTGGCTTGACTTGGCACATGTTCACGCATGTAGTTGAAACAAAATCAACATAGCCTCCACGATATTTATGTTCATGGTGATTTATATCCTACTCATGCTTGCACTCAATGTTGGTTAATCTCAATGCATGTTTATGACTGTTGTCACTCTCTATTGGTCGCTCCTCAATATTTTGCTAGCCTTCACATGTACTAAGTGGGAATACTGCTTGTGCATCCACTTGCATAAACCCAAAGTTGTTCCATATGAGTGCACCATACCTACCTGCATGCGGTATTTACCTGTCGTTCCAAGTAAATTTGCATCTGCCAAAGTCTAAACCTTCAAATAATAATCTATTTTGTATGCTCGAATCACTCATGTAGCGACATGGGGCTGTCAGCATCTTCCATGCTAGGTGGGTTATTCTCACGGTGAGTGTTGATTCACTTGTTATTCACGCGAAAGTGGCTGGTAATTGGGATGCCCAGTTCCATGCTATAAATGAAATCAAAATATAATATCAAACAAAACTCCCACAGGACTGTTGTTGGTATGGACGGTACCCGTTGTTTCGGCCCAACCGTGGAGTGTGCTTGTTGGTGGAGGGGGAGTAAAAACTTTACCATTTTATTTGGGAACCGCCTATAATGTATCTAGCATGGAAGATACCGAGATCTCTTGGTTGTTATGTTGACAATGAAAGCATACCGCTCAAAATTATATTCATCTCTGTTTTAAAGCTTGAGCTCTGGCACCTCTGCAAATCCCTACTTCCCTCTGTGAAGGGCCTATCTATTTACTTTTATTGCTGAGTCATCATCCTCTTATTAAAAGCACTAGTTAGAGAGCACCACTGTCATTTGTATGCTTTGTTATTAATTGATATTGAGTATGAGTGTGGTTGGATCTCTTTTGCCATGAATTATAATGTCTAGTCAGTCCTTGATCTTCAGGGGTGCTCTGCATTTTTGATTTTCGGTCTCAGAAAGGGATAGCAAGATACCATTTTGTTATATCATATCATGATTGTTTTAGAAAATTGTTTGTCATCCGAGATTCATTATTATTGCTCGCTAGTTGATTATGCCATTGATATGAGTAAATGTGAGACCTAAATGTTATTGTGAATATGGTTAGTTCATTATCTTTGCTGAAAACCGGAATGCTGGCTATACATATTTGCAACAACAAGATAAAATAGAATTTGTAAAAAAATTTCTTTGTCACTTTTAGTTTGTCAACTGAATTGCTTAAGGACAAGCAATGTGCCAGTACGACAAACCCCAGGTGTGTTGCCCAGACTATACACATGCTTACACTACTGCAGGATGCTGCTAATGCGACACTACGATCAGAGACCCTTCGATGAAACTGTGTGTGATGCAATAATAAAAAACAGTGGTGTAAAAAAACCGTCAAAAGGTGCAAAACATTTGCGATGATGGATGCATCAAACATGGTTCAGATTTTGGTTGCGTGTGCAATGCAGGGCATACGGTTCAGTTCAATTAACTGTTTGTGACGAGGAGGAACAAAAGAAACGGCCTGCCAGATGAAGGTGTGTGCGATATACAGCATACACTTCACTTGGATGAACTATTTGTGATTAGGTAACACAAAAGAAACGGTCAGCCAGATCAATGTGTGTGCGATATACGACATGCGGTTCACTAGGATGAACTGTTTGCGTTGAGACAAGAGAACAGAAATGATTCAATATAACAAGATGTGTGTGATACGCGGCAAACAGGTCCGTAATAAGAAATGTGTGCGAAGACCGATAATAACACAGACGATGGCTTCTAATAAGACGTATGTGATATGCTTTGTCTACACAACATCTATTGGCCATTGGGGATGGGAGGTCATGCGGATATGCCATAAGGATGTGAAGAGGCATCCTATATCAACAAGGACTAGTTGTTCCACCAATAGCTCATGTAAGAGAACTCTCAAGTTAAGTGTGCTCAGGCTGGAGCAGCCATCAAATGGGTGACTAGATGGGAAGTTGTGTTGATGTTAAATTAACTAATAGGATGGGTCATATATGTCAAATTAAATGACCAATATGACCCATCCCATGAGTTAATTTAACCTCGAGGTGCTTGTTTTATATTTTTATTTATTTATTAACACATGTTAAAGAAGGTCTACCACATTACTTTTTGACAATGTGCGATACGAGGCATACAATTGATCCATCCGACCTGTTTGTGATGGAATAAGCCGTGTGTGTTGTGGGCAAACGCTTGCTAGTGTACAACCATTTGCGATTGATGAATTCATCACCAACTGGTTCCCTAGTGTGGTCCGTGTTCATCTCATCATCATCTACTTCTTGTGCTAGCTCGATGTTCCTCATATGCTAAGTTTCCATTAATTGATGGCGTTTTAGGAAATCACCACCTTTTCCTACCATTTCCTCTCCTGTTTCCCGCCACCCAGCAATATTGCGTATAAACCTAGGCGACGCGCGATGCACAGAGGCAACAAGCGCAACCTCTAGCACATCCACCTTTTCCAAGCATGCCAACCCACCAAAGCGCTGCCTCTGCCATCAACCTCGTCAACAAGGAAAACCAAAAGGCGCCACGGCCCATCGAGGACGTGGCGCTCCCCAGCAACGTGATGGACGATGCCGTGATGCGTGTCATCGCCAGGGTTGAGCACACCCTTGGCTCATGGCGCTTCAGCGCCGTGGATCAAGATAGGCATGTCAGCACTGAGAGGCTGCAGCTTGCTGCACAACATGATCGATGGTGCACCGCAGAGCAATCTTGGCGCATCCGCGCCGATAGGCTGCGGCTCGCTGCATGGCGAGACTATTGGAACGCCGCAGAGCGAGAGGCGTGGCATGCCGCACAGCAAGAGTGGATCCATCGGTGCTTGCCTGCTATGGACGGGGTGTTGTAGCTAGGTACACGCCCCGTCAGTACCCCCAATCCTCGCGAGGAGTGGGCACATGCCCTCTGCACCGTACTTGCACCGGATGACGCCGTGCCGTTCGCATGGGTCGCGCCGTTTGCCTTGTCCCCGGCCCGCTCGATGCCAACACGCTGGTTGGTAGGCTCGACCGCCTCCTTGGCCAAGGTGTCCACTTGGGCGTAGTAGAGGAACATGGCCGTCGCATCCTCGAGGTGGTGATCTCCGATGAAATAGCCAACTTGGAGCTCGAGATCGC
Organism: Triticum aestivum; assembly: GCF_018294505.1. Taxonomy (NCBI): domain Eukaryota; kingdom Viridiplantae; phylum Streptophyta; class Magnoliopsida; order Poales; family Poaceae; genus Triticum; species Triticum aestivum. The sequence continues at coordinate 322,283,271 of NC_057801.1, read as the reverse complement.
ACTACAGATGTACCGCGAGCGTGTTGACCGCTTGGATGAACGCCTACACGAGTTCAGGAAAAGCCAAGAGCTACCGTAGGCAAGGGCTACTGGTCATGGTCTCTTGGATGCGCTTTATTTTGTTGAGTCGTTTCGACGTGGATAGCCATGTATTCACATCAATCATAGTATTGCTCTATTTAAAAGTATGTACTCTGTTTTCTGTTCTTATATGTTCTATTTCAATGTGTGTTTATACCCTTTCCATTCTATATATGTGGATCATAACAACTAGATTCAAACTAGTATAGAAAAACAGATAGAAAATGGAATTCATTAGTTGTTCATTATAACCTGGCATCCTCCTTCGCCATCTCCTTCTTGAAAGCCACTTGCTTGGCTTTCTCAGCCGGCGGCAGCGACTTCCAAAGACAAAGATCATACTAGCCCCAAAACCAATCCAAAGTTGGGGGGGTCCGGCGCAACCTCGTCCGACGGCGTGTAGGGGTCCTCGTCGCTGGTCTTCGAGTGAGTGTCCATGGGGGGCGGTGACTCCTCATTGGTGCTTTGGCAGACCGGCGGCGCCATGACAGAGATTTGAGAGAGAGAGAGAGAGAGAGAGAGGCCGAGCAAGTTGAGGATGTAGATGAGAATGCAGGCAGGACGACATAAGCAAGGTAGTATTTATTGGCGGCCAGAATCTAGATTGACGGGAATAGTACACACGCCGATCACCAGAATTTACGAGTACTATAGTTTGAATTACACGCAATTCCTGTAGCAAAATCCATGCGTGAACATAATAGCTAACGGTTCCCAATATAGAACCGTGTCTGTTTAATAATGCCCGCCACTCACCTTCCAAACCTTGAGGCGCAAAATAGAGTGCCAATCTGTGGGGGCAGGTTGTCTTGCTAGATTTTACATTTTCTTTTTTGAACACCAGATTTTTACATCGTTTGATGATTGTTTAACTCGCACACAAGTACACATTATGATTTCTCAAACCGTTATGGTTAGCCATTGCATGTAGATGTAGTTCAAATTTGAATTACGATCATTAAATGGGTAGAAAATCACTTAAATGTGTTTAAAAGGTCAAATGACCCCTGAAATTTTCCAAATTTTCACATGATAGTTGTATTAGTGCATGTTACACATAGAAAAATTTTGAAGGCCGTAAGAGGAAGCTATCTCCCGTTCGTCATCAAACATGCATTGTCCCCTCTCAGAATCACGAGCCTTCTAGTGAGTTGCTTCAGTTGGTGAGGGGTGTGTGTCCAAACTTTCGTCAAACATGCCAAAATTTTTACCACATCATCTTGGTGGCATGACATTACATCAATCAAGGTTTCATGTGTTTCTGATCTTTTTTTTAATTTTTTGGAATTTAAATGCCATGGCACTCCATGCAAGTGTTCATGTCGTGAGACCAATATGTTTGAAAATTCCTTCTAATTTACTGCACATGGAATTAACTCGCACACAAGTACACAAATATGATTTTTCAATCAGTTATGGTTAGCTGTTGCATGTACTCCCTCCGTCCGGAAATACTTGTCGGAGAAATGGATGTATATAAACGCATTTTAGTTCTAGATACATCCATTTTTACATATTTCCCCGACGAGTATTTTCAGACGGAGGGAGTAGATGTAGTTCTAATTTGAATTACAGTCATTAAATGGCTAGAAAATCACTTAAATGTCTCCAAAAGGTCAAATGACCCCTGAAAGTTTCCAAATTTTCACATGACAGTTGTATTAGTGCATATTACACGTAGAATTTTTTTGAAGGCCGTAAGAGGAAGCTATATCACGTTCGTCATCAAACATGCATTATTCTGTCTTGGAACCACGAGCCTTCTAGTTAGTTGCTCTGGTTTGTGAGGGGTGTGTGTCCAAACTTTCGTCAAACAGGCCAATATTTTTACCACATCATCTTGGTGGCATGACATTACATCAAGCAAGGTTTCATGTTTTTCTGATCATTTTTTAATTTTTTGGAATTAAAATGGCATGGCACTCCATGCATGTGTCCATGCCGTGAGACCAATATGTTTGAAATATCCTTCTAATTCACTTGACATGGAATTAACTATCACACAAGTACGCAAATATGATTTTTCAAACCGTTATGGCTAGCCATTGCATGTACATCTAGTTGTAATTTGAATTACGGTCATTGAATGGCTAGAAAATCACTTAAATGTCTTCAAAAGGTCAAATGTCCCCTGAAATTTTCCAAATTTTCACATGACAGTTGTATTAGTGCACATTACACGTAGAAAAACAATTTGAAGGCCGTAAGAGGAAGCTATCTCCCGTTCGTCATCAAACATGCATTGTTCCCCCTAGGAACCACGAGCCCTCTAGTGAGTTGCTACGGTTTGTGAGGGGTGTGTGTCCAAACTTTCGTCAAACATGCCAATTTTTTTACCACATCATCTTGGTGGCATGACATTACATCAACAAGGTTTCATGTGTTTCTAATTTTTTCTATTTTTTTTAATTTTTTGGAATTTAAATGCCGTGGCACTCCGTGCTTAATTGTGTCATGGCCGTTAGACCAATATGTTTGAAAATTCTTTCCAATTTACTGCACATGGAATTAAATCCCACACAAGTACACAAAATATGACTTTTCAAACCGTTATGGTTAGCTGTTGCATGTACATGTAGTTCATATTCAATTACATTCATTAAATGGCTAGAAAATCACTTAAATGTATTAAAAGGTCAAATGACCCCTGAAATTTTCCAAAATTTGATATGACAGTTGTATTAGTACTACAAATTATCTTGTACATTTAAAACACCATCCGTTACCACTTTACTCCAAATTCATCTTTCACAGCTAATAAATAATAACTTTAACATCACACACAGTTCTTTTGTAGGAACCATTTGCGATGAAAATTTCTGGGTCCATTTATGTCTACCTCCTTAAGCTTCGCCGACTCGTCTGCTCCAGTGCCGGCAACCCCCGAATCCACGAATTCCGATCCCCATTCCCGCACCCCCTTCTTGCAAAGATGACATCGTGGAAACACTTCGTGAAGGCCCGTACGATGGCCACGTCCCACCTGAGCGTCGCCGCCTGCGCCGAGAGCGCGGCCGCCTACGCCGAGAGTGCCACTGCATCCACATTGAGCGCGGCCGCTTTTGCCGAGAGGGCGTCTGCAGCAGCTGACAGGGCAGCTGCAGCAGCCGAGACGGCTGCAGCTATTGCTGCAAACACCGAGAGCGCTCGAGCTGCTGTTCGTGCCATCGGTGTCGCCCTGGCCTGGGTCGAGGCCATCCATGCCAAGATATTCCAGGCCACCTCGAAATCCAGCATGCAACACATGACCGAAAAGGCAGCGGTGGCCATGGAGCACCTGCTTCCTCATGAGGTCACCGAGCGGGAGCTGGAGATGCAGGAGGGGGCGGAGATCGAGGAGCACCGGGAGGGGGAGTTGCGCCTGGCCCAGGTCGAGGTAGAGAAAAGTCTGTCCATCGAGGAATCGGCGGTGGAGTACCAACACGAGCTCTGGCGTAGCCACTACTACGAGTACTACAACATTGAGGGTTGTTGGTTTTATGGGGACGGGGGTACCCAGACTTGCCTGCCTGCAGCCCATGGCGTGGCTCCTTCGACGACCTGGTACGACCCAGCTTCGACATCGACAACTCAAGACCCTTGCGAGGGGCCAAGCCTCGCGAGGCGGACGACACCAAGACCTCTAAAGGGAGCAGCCTCCTCAGGCTGGCTCCCTAGGAGTGGAGATTTCCATGCAAGGCTCACCTCATGAGATTTTGGTGACGTGAGCCATGATGACCAAGGCCAGGCGGGCGCCAGCGGGCACAGTGGGCCAGTTTGCTCTTTGGTGCAAAGGAGGCAAGCAACAGGCGCGGAGTCCTGAGGAAGCATCCAAAGGTTTCCATTTCGGTGCAACAAGACCAAGACCGCCCGGACGGCAGGACGGAGGTCAACACCGATCCCACCGCGGTGTCGCGACCAAAAGCTTTTGCAGGCGAAGACCACTTTCATCAGGATAAGATGTACTAGTTGTCTCCCTTCAAATTTGGCCGTTGTGGGATCCCTTCCCGCCTTCATTTGGGAAGAGGACCAAGGCCACTATTAATAGGACCTGGCCACCACCATGGAAGGAGAGACGGATCAAGTCAGCCGTACCCATTCCACCCTCACCAGCTCACTTGAGCTCAAGAACACACCTCCCGAGGTTGTTCTCCACTGTACTAGTTGATCCTCAGCCCCACGAGGCAAATCCACCACAAAGAAGGAGTAGGGTTTTACACCGCAAGGTGGCCCGAACCTGGGTAAACTGCTACGTCCCCTTTCCTTCGAGTTCGTCATGCTAGGCTGTGAGATTCCTGAGCAGGCAGACTAGGGAGGTTTAAATCTCTGCATGCACCCCGGAGTTCGAACCTCTCAAGGGTTTGCGGAACCCAAAATCCGACATTTGGCATGCCAGGTAGGCGTGCGTCGGAGCCTCTCTTCCGTCGGTCGATTCGCCACCGCTCCACCGCTTCCAAGGCTGACGCACGCCTAGCTCGTGCTAAGCGCCGGGCCGCTCTCACCACCCACGTCACTCAGATAGCACCGGCGGGCAACGACTGCCCCCGCCGCCCCCCGTCGCTGGTGACGAACACCGCCAAAGGCCCCGCGTGCCACGAGCAATAGGCCTCTTCAATGCATCCTTCCGCGCGTCGCGACGGGCGCACCGCCACTCCGTCGCTGACTTCGGCTGCTTCATCCTCGCATGCTTGTTGTGGCTCGGCGAATGCGTAGGCCGTGGTGCTCATAGCACGCGAGCTCCTGTGCTACCGCCCGGTTGACGACCTCTATGAGGACTCTACATGGAAATTTTATCCATGGACATGGATACCCATGGATATCCGACCCGAATGGATAGGGTTTGGATATGCTTTTGTGTCCATGGGTGGCGCCTAAACCCGCCCCGATTACTCATGGGCGGGACATGGATATAATCTTGTCCCTGTGGATATATCCAAACCCGACCCGATAGTATGCCTTGTTGGGAAAAAATCGCTATCCCTACCCCACAGTCACATGTCCTGCTGCAATTTTACACCCTGTTATCTAAAACACGCAAAAGAAATTGCACAATCCCCTTCTTAACTTTTAATAGTTGACATTCAATCCCATCCATAGCATATTCCAACACCCCATCTCTTATTTTTATCTTCTTGTTAAATGACTTGTCATTCTCATCTATTAGAAAACAATCCTAAATGATATTTGGTTGTTAGTGGGCGTTGATTTACCATAAGTTGATGTTTACCGTAAGTGAGGCCAGCCTGCCACAAGGTGAAGACTGGAAGAGCTTATGTTAACATTGTATTATGTCTTATTTATATGTCTCGAGAGGACCCAATGAATACCCAGTGGGTATGGATATCCGACGGGTTTGGACATGGACACAATTTTCACCCATGGATATTTCCATGGTTGGCCAAAGACTATCTTCATGGATATGGATATGGATCTGATATTTTTCAACCCGGTCCAAACCCGACCCATTGCCAACCTTAATGAAGACTGGCTCGACCGCATCGCCGAGCTCGTCAGCGCTGCTGGAGATTCTGCTGCACCGTCCCGCTTGTTGCCTCAACCACCGCCTACTGCAGGACACGTAGCTCATGGGACGCCTCATCCACCTCCCAGGCAGGACGCCATCATCGAGCCAAGGCGGGTGGCACCTCGGCGCGTGCCGCAGCGTTTGGCACCCATGCGCGATGAAGCAAGCTGCCACGTGGTGGAGCGGCCACAAGAAGATGCGCGTGCGCTCCCGGCACCGCCCCGCCAAGACCGCGCGCCACTGTGATGGCGGCGTGTGAGTACCAAGACCAGGATCCACCTCTGCGGTGGGCTCCCGTGACCATAGCAGGGTGCAGCACATTCATTCCGGAGTTGTGCAGCATCATCTTGCCAGGGAAGTTCAAGCCTGACTTGCCTCCGCGCTACGACGGCACCATCGCCCCTGCTGAGTTTCTGCAGCTCTACGAGCTGAGCATCAAGGCGGCCAACAACGACGAGAAGGTCATGGCGAACTGGTTTCCCCATGGACCTCAAGGACGGCGCACGCTCCTGGCTCCTGAACCTCTCCGCAGGATTGATCTCCTCTTGGGATGAGATGCAGGAGCGCTTCATCACCAACTTCCACGGCACTCGCGACCGCCCGCCGGCCGCGGGTGACCTACGACGCATCAAGCAGCAGCCAGGAGAGACCCTGCAGAAGTACATCCAACGCTTCAACAGTGTTCGCCTCAAGATACCCAAGGTGTCGGATGAAGCCATCATCTCGGTGTTTACTGATGGCGTCCGTGATGTCAATATGAAGGAGGAGCTTGCCATACATGAAGACATGTGCACGGCCCTGGAGATCTTCAACATGGCAACCAAGTCTGTGAGAGCTGAGGAGGGATGCCTCTCCCTCCTCGAGCTCCCTGACACATACCAAGAAGACAAGAAGGCCAAGGCCAAGGATGTGAAGCGCAAGGGACCGGCCGTACTCGCAGCCGAGCCAAAGATGAAGCGTGGCTGCGATCACCCAGAGTCATCCACAATGTGCACAACCACAACACCAACGACCGCCAGGAGCTGAGTGCCATCCACGACGGCTGCCTAGTCATCGCCCCAAGTGCAACGATCGAGGCTACGGTCGTAGAGGAGGCCAAGGTGGAGGACGCTGGGATGACCGTGACCATCGTCACACTACAAAAAAAAATACACTTCCGTGATGATACGTGTTTGTCCAGTAGGTCACGTTTTCTGTCATGCATGTACATCCATGATGATTTTATGATAGAATCAAGATAGTCATACCTGTGTTGTCGTAGAAGTGTTCCATGACATTACCAAAATTATCATCATGGAAGTGCCCACTTCCATGATGATAAATCTCGCGTCATAGAAGTGCTTTTGTCAAGGGTGACCGACACATGGCATCCACCGTAACGGAATGCCGTTAAGCTATCGGGTCTGGCTTTGGATCCGATAACCCGTTAACAGCCCGGACCAATGGGGATTTTCCATGTGTAAAATCATCATTGGCTGGAGGAAACACGTGTCAGCTCCACGTTGGCACAGGTGTCACTCATCCAATGGGCGAGATGCACCTATGATATGTTAACATGTGGAACGGCCCAAAAGTGGCTCATAAAGTTTAAATGGGCTGGCCCAACTAAAGGCCCACAAGATTTTGCGGACCATAATGGGACGGCCCAGCTAAAGGCCCATGAGATTTTGCGGACCATAATGGGCCGGCCCAGCTAAAGGCCCACAAGATTTTGCGGGCCATAATGGGCCGGCCCAGCTAAAGGCCACAAGATTTTGCAGGCCATAATGGGCCGACCCAGGTGAAGGCCCCCGAGATTTCACCGGCCATAATGGGCTGGCCCAGCTGAAGGCCCACAAGATTTTGAGGACCCTAGTAGGCTGGCCCATTAACTGGCTGCCATGTTTTGGGCCAAATGCCGGCCCATATTTGATCCGGTCCATTAATAGCCTGCCATGTTCCGAACCTAATGATGGCCCATATGAGATCTGGCCCATTAAAAGCCTACCATGTTCTAGGCCAAATCATGGCCCAGATTAGGTCCGGCCCTTTAAGAGGCTTTGGGCTAAATTATAGCCCATATCAGATTCGGCCTGTCAACTGGACGCTATGCTTTTGGGCCCACTTGCTAAAGGCCCATTTAGTAATTCGGCCTCATATTAGTTTCGGCCTGTTAAAGGCCCGTTTAACATTTTGGCCCTATATATATTTTGGCGTGTTTAAAGCCCGTCATATAGTTAGGCCTAACTACGGCCCGGTTTGCATCCGGTCTGCTCGCAGCCGATAATCTGATTGGGCCAAACAAGGACGGAGACAATTTTGGCCTATTAAAAGCCCGTGATTTGATTGGCACAATCATGGGCCGAGGTCCATTTCGGGCTGCTACCGGCCCGTGAGCTGTTCGGCATGTTTCAGCCCCAACCTACTTTTCAGCCTCCTAAAAGCCCATTGAGTTTTCTTGTGAAAAGAGGGCCAGCGGTTTACTCGGCCTATTAAAGGCCTGAATCTACTAGTGGGCCAGTTTACATTTAGGCCTGTTAACGGACCAAGATGACATGGCCCATGAGGCGGATCATACATTGCGATTGCATGACGGCCCGATTATGTACCGTAATTTTACGGTTTGGCTGGTTTACTGTGAAGACAGGATATATATACAGCAAAATAACTGTAACATCGTGAATAAGAAAGAACCTAGACTATACAATAAAGAAAATTATGGCATATTACATCCACTTGGTATCAAAGTTCGCCACTATGATAATAAAGCACAAGCAGACAGCAGATTACATACACTGGGCATGAAAGATCGCCACCAGTGCAAATAAACACGTCGACAAAATAATATACAAAACCGACAACACTTCAATAGATTTCAAGAAAGGTTAGCCTTGCTCAGGAGCTGTAGTGCAAGCAGCTAAGCAAGCTGATGAGATTGCGTTTGTTTAACACTTATATCCTCCTCACTCTGAAAGATAAACAAGCAGACAGATGACAGGTTTTGCACATAAAAGTATCAGTGCTGACAATTCATCACATTTCTTACTGACGAATAAAGTGACACAATTTAAAATTGCATTAACACAATATGGTATTGTTCAGGTCAAGACATGGCAGGAAATGACATTGTGAAGGAGTTGGCAGCTTCACGACACCACTAGATTATAGATCAAGAACTCATAAGTATCAATGGTTAGTGTGCTGTCAATTTATGCCATTTCAGATTGGCAAATAAAGAAACGGTTTAAATAATAGTAGAATGATATGACATTGTTCATAGTTAAGACATTAAAGAATATGACATTGTGCTGTAGTGGGTAGGTTCACCACACCACTAGATTACGGATCAAGAACAGAAGCATACATGCAGTGCAGAAGAAGATCACTTGCTCTGTATAGTTCAATTTACATGGTATGAAGAAGGAACTTGGTTGTACAACTGAAAATTTAATTGAGAAGGACAAACTTTTGTTTATGAACTACATAATAACCTTTAAACATGCAATTTGATGCGAACACCAAAAATAAACAGCTGTTGCAGTCATGCCTAACCAAATATACACAACAAAGTTTGAAGGCTTGAGAAGGAAAAATTACATTATTGGTGAAGACAGGCTCTATAAAGCCCTTGTCCATGCTGATGGGGGGGGGGCAATTCAAGAAGTTTACCACAGAATCTTCTTCATAAGCATTGCATTTATTCTACATTTTGTTAAGAGTAAATATAGATGTGATAATATAAGAAAAAATGGACAATATTTAAGATAAGATGAAGAGTGATGCTACATAACCAAGTAGTTATAACTGTAAGTACAGCGATACAGGCAAAAGGTACAACCAAGAGCAATGCAGAGCTAAACTTCTTCAGTACCATTGGTGTTATCCAACCTTATGGTAAGAGTAAATATAGATCTGATATGTAGAAAATGGAGGGCAAAGGAAAATAAACTATAGAGTGATGGTACATGAAAAACTAGCTGTCAATATAAGTACACTGATAAAGGACAACAAGTACTTACAAGAACAATGCAGAGCTAAAAAAATTTCATTGCCATTGGATATATTCTACACTGATGTAACCATTCATACAGATCAGATAATTTGTAGCAAACAATTGATAAGCAAGCTATCATGCATACTGCTGTCACATAATGAACCAAGTATGTATGCAAGTACAATGATATAGGACAATATGTACTAACAAGAGCAAAGCAGCGGGCAACATATTTGCGATATCCTATCGTTCTTTTCAAACCGAAATTCTTCTTCGAGCAGATTTCCTGCAAAAAAGATTCGTAAGGCACATGCAGAAAAGTAGAGGTTCAAATTGTGATTTGATTTCATAGACAGTACCTCATCCTGGGAATGAGATCAGTGCATAACAAGGTTTTTCCATTCAATGTCTTCTAAATTTAGCACATGAGACTTCACCGGAAATTTGTCTATAGACTTGCCATCAAAGTGTGATTTCCTCAGGTAACACCGATACTTCTGCAATGCTTCCTCTAAAAGCACAAGCAAGCTTTACTCGTCATGACTATCCAGATTGACCCTCGCCTACTTACAACAATGTAATGTAAATCATTGATGTGTTTAATCAACAGAAAACAGATAAATAATAACCATGAATAATAGCACTTACACGTAAGTTGGACAAGAAGATGTGAAAATGGTGTTTGTCTTCACAATAATCTTCCCATGATGGGAATATATGCATGTAATCCCTAACAACATTGAAAGTATTGTCTTTTACACTGGGAATAACTGGAATGGGGTTCAAATCTGCAGGAATTGGCCGTCTCTGCAGTTGGCATAGGTCTACAGTCGGTGGACTTGATCTCCTTTTTGCTGGAGTGGGATTTTTCTATGGTACGGCTGGTGCTATGGCAACTGAAGTCAGTATACCTTTTGCTGGAGTGTAGGTCCTTTGCGGTGGGGCTAGTGGTGGGGCCAGTGAAGTATGGGTACAGTCTGCTGGAGTCGGTCATACGTTTTGTGTCACTGGTTGTACATCCAATATAAGTGGGGTGCTATCTGATTTCTCCGGCACCACCACGTTTTTCAAGGACTTTGTTGGTGCTCCTTCAGGTTCGGCAATCACCCTCTTCCTTTTTGATGTCTGATGCACAAGCATTTGAGTGAAAATATATGGTGTGATGACAGATAGAATATGTATTGATAACGGATGGGCATGGCATCTCGACATATATGATGAGTAAACTAAGCAGATGGTGGTGCAACAAAGTAGAAGAAATGCAAGACAACATATGCAAGATACGAGCAACCAATAAAACCTTGCCAAATTACAACAGGCACCTTGATGGGTGAACAGGACAGGCCATCTACCTTTGACTCCTCGAGGTTAGAATAGTCACTAGGATCATATTCTGAACAAGAATCAACAGGTGGGGAGCGTATGAGTTTCATTGCATCCAGAATGGCACTCAATGCCTTGGTGCCAATTTTGTAAGTCATTGCAGTGTTTAGCTTCAGGAGTGGACTGCTGCTAGTGCGACACAAAGCAGCTACACAGTTCATAGTGTAGATATAATAGGAAAACCGTAAGCATCAGAGTAAAATCAGCAAAGTGGAACTTGCTTGAATATATGTGCTTGTATTGACGGTACGGCTAGAAAGGCTTCGGATACCAGCTCTCTTCAACTGAAGGTGCGGTACTGTTAATATCAGTGTAACTCTCAAAGGCGACACAACTCCCTGCATTTCCTTGCTATTCTTATAGGATTCACGTGGGTAGGCCACTACAAATCCTATTCCTATGTTTACAAAATCCTACGAATCAAAGAGGCCCGAAGAGTTCAAAGTGTCCATCACAACCGACCGTATAGACCTCTACACTACAAATGTCCCTTCTCATCTTCACTACAAGGAACATACTGTACTACTATCATACTCCCTCCATTCCAAAATATAAGTCTTTGTAGAGATTTCCACTATGGATCACATACAGATGTATCCAGATACATTTCATAGTGTAGATTCACTCATTTTGCTCCGTATGTAGTCCATGGTGGAATCTATACAAAGACTTGTATTTAGGAACGGAGAGATTACTTATTAAAAAAGAACGGAAGAGGAACATGCTAAAGAAGAGTAAGCAGATTTTGGATAATAAAATGTTCGTTGTGCAGTGCCCACACATGATGAACCAGAGCGCATTAAGAATGCAACTCCCTGCTGTCTCTCTATATGTGGTGCACGTGCTTTTCTAAAGTAAGGTATGAACATTAGCTGACCAATTAAACATTATCTGTTTTAGTAATATAAGCATCATATTAGATTCGTATTTGAGCAACAAGTTTGGAATTATGAGTGGCACGTTGTTTAGCTTGATGGATTCAGGAGGAGTGCTAAGTAGGTACGATGATGGTACTGAATATAAAGGCATGTCTGCATGCAAGTCGTGTGACTTTTGTCATTTGGGTCAGTCGACCATTTCAAGCGGTTGGATGAAGATCCTACGTCTCCTAAGCCTTCTTCTTCCTCGTCTCTGATTCTTCCCATACAGAACACCACACGGGCCGCCGGCCGGACCACCGGGCCCCACCGCCTGTGTTCCTCTGCCACCCCCACCCCCGCCCCCACCCGCGTTGAGTTTTCTTCGTTCGGCGAGGCCCCACCACCGCCCCCCACAACCACCGTCCCCACCCGAGCTCCTTCCTTTGCACCGGCGAGTCTACTGCGATTTAACTAGTGTGGATTATAAAAGGGGAAACCATAAGCATTGGGAGTATAGTGTTGAGCGTGCAATGGCGGATTTGATGGTGCAAACCGGACAAAGGCAACTTTGCAACCAATGTTTGCTTTCAACTAGCACGTAAGTGACAGACAAGAAATCAGAGTAAAGCAGTGGCGATCTATTTTCTTGCTGTGATAATTAAGTTGAGCAGATACGAAAGAGTACCACCTCTGGTGCTGCACCATGTGTGCATCTGCTGAGAATTTGATGGTGTTGCGGTAGCGATGGCTGTCGGCAGCGTGGAAGCAGATCTAGGAGGGTAGACGGTGGCGGCAGGGTGCAGTGGACGAGACGGTCGTAGGAGCGGTGCTGGCAAGGTGGACGACAGCGGTGATGAAGCGAGAGACGGGATGCAAGGATCTCGGTCTGAAGCCATGGATGAGAGAGGTCGATCTCTTGTAATGGACGGCGGCGTTGGGGTATCAGCTGCGACATGGTGGAGGAGGATGGCGGTGGATGGGGTGGCAGACGGAGGAGGCTGGGGTGGAGAGGGTGTTTTGGCGCCCACGGAGTACGAATGGGGAAATGGATGTAGAGAGGAAGGGGGGAACCATGTCTTCAGGGCACGCTTGTCTCAAATGCAAGGAAATTTACAAACTTAGCCCCTGTTTCAAATTTCCTACATCACATCAATATGAGTTGGTTGGGGATAGGACGGTAATCTCGCATACACTGAATATTTGCCGACGAGAGTTTGTTTTTGGTGCCCACCAAGTATGAATCGGGGAGGGAGTCGATTTCGGCCGAGGAGGCACTGTGTTTTGGCTCCCACCATGTATGAATCCGGGTGAGAGGCGGTTATGTCACGTTTGAGTGAAATTACAAACCTACCCCTATCAAAACCTATAGAAATCGAGCAGATAGGCTTTGCGTGGCAGGGATAGGCAGTAGTAATTTCTATCTCGCATATTTTGGTTTTGGGCGGTTACTGCGGCTTTCCCCGCTTCGTCCAAGTTTTGCAGAGTGCACGTTTACCGTGCCAACTCAATTCGAATCCCGTTTGTATTCTATTTTTTCGGGCAGGATCCATTTTCGATTGGAATAAAATTATATATACATCATTTTTTATATATACTTTGAAAAGCACAAAAAAGAATTCTTCTCTTTTATATGTATAATATGATTTACAAATACAATGATCTCAAAATCATAAGGTTGAATTCAAAAAATTTAAACCAAATTATGTTCTACTAAAATGTATGGATCAGTAATATCTACATATTAAATAACATAGATGAGCGTGAATTCATATGAGTATGCATGTTTGATAGATCAATTTTGGTTCGAGTATAGATTACATATATCATCATCGCAAATTAAAATATTTGAATCCCTTTTATGTTCACTCCTTTCACCCCCCATCTCTCTCGCATGCATGCTCCTTCATGTAGCTATAACTCTCTTTTCTCCAGCTCACCCGCACGCTCACTTCATGTTTCTCCTATCCTCGCAAACATGGTCTCTCGATCTCTCCCTTGAGAAGTGTCACACTCTCCCTATCATTATACATTACACGATTTTGATTATCTCTCACGTCTCTACCGTTCTCTGGTATCACTAGGTACCTAAGCTTTCTTTTTCACCGCCACACACAGTCTCCAATCGTCTTTCACTTTGTCTTTCTCTCTATGGGATTCTCTCACACACCCTATATGTCTGTAGATATGACTCATACCACTAAAAGTACTCTCAATCTCTCCTGTAGACACAACATTTGTTGCGGTCTCCTTTTCGCTCCATCCCAGACTGGCATTATTCATTTGTTTACCGATCAGACAAACTCCCCCCCCTCTCTCACACACACAACTCCTGCTTCCACTCCCCTTCCCGACTACCGCCTCTCTCTCACACACACAAAACTCTCGCTTTCGCACCCCGACTCATATTTCTCTCACAAACATTTATCGACTAGCATGTAGATAGGTTTATACACCCGCACACTCATGCTTCCACTATCTCATACATGTCTCTCTCCCACTCCTTGTATCTATGTAGATTTTTCCTCCCCTTTTGAGACACGCCCTCTTGATCGTGCACACACACACACACACACACACACACACACACACACACTATCGCCTCATTTTAAGCTGATACCTCTCGCACACACACTCTTTGTGTCTTTTTCACACATGCACTCCGTCCCCCTCCTCTCTCCCTCTCTCTCACTCACACACATGGGCTTTTTGCAACAACTAGCAAGATGCCCATGCGTTGCATGGAACATCAAGATGCATTTGTATGAGTAGTTTATCTTGTGGGAGAAAAGGATGAATGAGGGAAGGCCCTATTTGCAAATGTGGAGAGGGCTGTGGGTATCTTTTTGCAAAATTGCCATAGTTTCCTTCCTATCTGTTAGATATAGATCGGATGGCCTATATTGCAGGATGGCAGGCACACGATCATCACCAACTATGCTTTTTATAAGAGTAGGGATAAAAAACAGAGTTGGTGATGATGGTGGGCCTGCCATCCTGCAATATAGGCCGTCCGATTTATATCTGACGAATAGGAAGGAAAGTATGGCAATTTACCCGTACTCCTCTCCACGTTTGCAGATAAGGCCTTCCCTCGTTCATCCTTTTCTCCCACAAGATCTTGATGTTCTGTGCAACGCACGGGCATCTTGCTAGTAAGAGTAGAAATTAGACATATACGACTTCTCGAATCTTGAAACCAACAATATTCTTCCCTTATCTCATCAAAACCGCCAAAGGAATATATTTTGAGTGAAACATAACATATTTTTAGTGATATACGTATTTCAAAACTAGACTCTTTTTTATCAAATCAGTGAATATGTATTAATCTACTTTGATCGTGTGGCAACGCATTGGCACATTGCTAGTAGTTATTATAATTTTTTGGAGACTAGACAAAGGGTGGAGTACATATACAAAGAGAAGAGGCACATGCACACAGTTGGTCTCTCGCTGTCTCGCACACAAGAGAGTTATGTAAAGGCACCGTTAACAAATAAACCCTAAAACCCTAGGTGCACGATTGCTGCATGCACGGGTATCGGGTGCGTGGTGGAGCACACCTTTGTAGGAATAGTCAGCTCGTGTGATAATTTGATCTGTAGGAGTTGATGGTTGGGACCACAGGTGAACGACTTGCAGGCGGTGGATCGCCAGTTGCCACAGACCGAGTAGCCACGTTTAAATATCATTTTTTTAGCGGGGTTAAGAGTTTTGATTTTCAATGGCGCGTTATAAGTACTAAATAGTTTTTAGAACGATTGGTATGGAGCGAAAATGGAATTCATAACTACTACTACGTACCTCCTTGGCGTATGGTTGTATGGGTTTATGTTGCGAGATGTTGAACCTGGTAGTTCTATGGAAAATACTATGGTTTAGATGTTGGTTTTCAGTAATTAAAACCGGAAGGGGGAAACCCTTGTTTGATAAAAAACTACTACCTCCGCTTCTGGTTTACTAGTCCCCATCGTATTTTGGGTCAAAGTTTGTCCATGATATTTACTTGTAAAATTGGAATGGAAAATGAGATTTTGTTATACCCAAACAAAAAAGGACTGGAGGAAGTGATTACTCTGACACAGACGCAACCTCTCATAGCGCAGGCATTGAACCGGCGTGCCGGACAAGAGGGCCCCACTCGCTGCAGGCCCGGCTGAACACGCCTCCTCGCCACATGCAACCGGCTTCAGACTGCCCCGCTTCCTTCATTGAATCCGCGGTGTGCCGGCAACATGTTCTTCAGCGAGCCGGCCAGCATTTTAGAACACAAAAAATGACCAAAATATAATTAATTACGCATGGTTTTGACTTGTTGTGCTCGCACTGGTAGCAAGAACTAGAGGTTTTTCCTTATTTATAACTCTCCTCACATTTTTTTGTCTTTGAAGTGAATCATGGTTGTGGACATTATCTATGAATGTGCAGATATGTGTGAACATGAGTTTGATGTGGAAGTTGAACTTGGAATGTCGGGCTTGCGCGTGAACTATACCATGTCCAATGCTTCGTCTCTTATTGTTTGGAAAGTAATTGCTGTTATTACATGACCCAAAAAAATATTTTGTGCCACATCAGTAGATGCACGGACATCACAACAGACATGCTGACTAGATAAACATTTGAACCTAGCTATTATGAAGGAAATTTTGTATTGACAACAGTTTTAGATAGCAGGAGATGCCTAGCCTGCTCTGCCTCTGCTAGCATATTTCTGGCTTCTTCCATCTCTTCTTTGGCTTGGGTGAAGAGAGCATCTGATTGCTCTTTTCGCTTCTTCAGGAACTCAACTACATTCTCAAGGGTTGCTGCACGCTTTCTTTCAACCTTTACTAGAGCCACGAGGACACGAACAGCTGACGACTCCACCTGGCTTGTGTGTAATCCAGCATCATCTGGGAATTTGCACCTTGTGTCTAATCCATCATCATTGGGGAACAGGCACCTTGTGTGTAATCCAGCCTCATTTTGGAAACATGATCTCGAGGTTGACCATAATTCCCTCTTTGCAGGAACTGCATCCTAACATGAAGTTACTTCTTTTTTAGATCAATGCTCAGAGCAACCCAAATCCATTTAGTAGAAGCCAGATAAACAGGACTCGAAGAAGTTAATTCAAAAGGAAAAAAACAGACTACAAGGTGAGAACACCCACTTCCTATATCAAGCAAAAACCGAAAGCATTAGGACGATTAAGAATCTTCTTATTACACATCTAAGAACACGAGCCTAAGAGAAACAAAAACTATAACATATACACATCGAAGAACACGAGGCTAAACGAAAGTAATTGAAAGGGTGTTACTTATCAAAGCTCGTTTTACTGGTTTGGTTTAGCTCCTCTTTAACTTGCCACGCTCCTTGAAGATGTCCCCAATATCCCGTGTTTGGTCTTCATTGCTCCTTTGCATGTTTGCACTCATGGTTTTAAAATCTCAACATGGCAAAAAAATATACTACTAGTAATACTCGCGCATCTTGTGGGCAACATTAAAGCACTCATCTGCCATGTTAGAGCATCTCCAACAGAATCGCAACACGTGGCGCTTTAAAAAAGTGTTTACAATGCTGAGATCGAGAAGTACAGATAGAGAGTAGAGGATAGTTCTCAGCATAGATAGAAAAAAATAGATAATTCAACTACTCCTCATCGTCCGACTCCTCCTCGGTGATGTCGTCCTCCAACGTCTGACTGTAGGCGTGAAGATACCGGTCATCGTCGGATTCCCAGTGCGATACTGCTCCTAGCCTCATGTTGAATTGAGCATCCGCTTTTTGCCTACGCTTGTCCTCGCCATAGGCGGCTCGCTCTGCCCTCCTCTTCTCCCTCTCTGCCCTCCTTTGTGCATAGAACTCACGCTTGTTGATGATGTCCTGCGGGAAGCGTTGGTGCCACAGCGCCATGGCTTCCTCGTCCATATTGGCAATGCCGAGACGGTGCTCCTGCCTCCGGTTGTCGAGATGATCCTTGTCGGTGATAAGCCGCGGCAGAGGCGCGAGCTCCTGCGCCTGCTCCCGCGTCAGCATGTTGGTGAAGTTCAGTGTTGTATGAGGCCACCAGAGGTGCCACGCCGCAATGTCGTATGCGCCTGCGGCCTCGTTGGCAGTGTCAAAATTGCCGAGGCCGAGGCACATCCCGTAGAATGCTGATCTCGGCGGAGAAGCCTCCGGAGGGGCGCGCGCGGACGCTGCGGTATCCCCAAATTTCCCGGCGACGCGGCAGCATGGTGGTGCGGCGGCGACAAGGCGAGAAAGAGTGGGGACAGAGCGGTGGCGATGGACAGAGCGGGGAGAGAGCGGTGGCAAGGCATAGAGCGGTGGGAGGGCGTTGGATTTTATAAAGCGCGCCGGACGCCGCGCGCCAAAACTAGCGCATGCCCGACCGCTTTTTCCTGCACGCGCGATCCTTTCCCGACGTCCCTGCTATCTCTACTCTCTTCTTTACTGCTATATTTATTTTATATTTAATATTTATCTCTACTTCTATACTCTCTACTTTTTTTCTCTACTCTTATAAAAACAGAATTGGTGATGATGGTGTGCCTGCCATCCTGCAATATAGGTCGTCGATTTATATCTGACAGATAGGAAGGAAACAATGGCAATTTTGCAAAAAAGATACCCACACCCCTCTCTAGATTTGCAAATAAGGCCTTCCCTCGTTCATCCTTTTCTCCCACAAGATAAACTACTCATACAAATGCATCTTGATGCATGCAACGCATGGGCTTCTTGCTAGTTCTAAAAAACTTTCTATCAATTGCCACACTACTGGTTGCAGATGAAAAACCTACCCAAGCACATCACAATACAGGAGCGACGCACAATTACAAGCTGATATTCTATTGGACAATGGAGGCTATAACCAATTACTTTTACGGGAACAGTAGCAACTAGGAAATTTGAAGGGTAGTTATGAACAAAATTCGAACTGCACATGTGCTGCTAAGTGATTCAATACACATATTACCAATCGAGGAGGAGAACAATGGTCATGGCGGCCTCTGTACATCATGGACGGCAACGGGAGTCAGTTCATTGTCCATGACGGTGGTGCTTCTGTGTTTGGCGTCGGCTTCTGGGTAGCAGATCCGAGACAGTGGAAGACGGTGCCGGGGAAGAGGCTCCGTGTACAACGAAGATGGTGGACCGGCTCCAGTGCGGCCTACGAGGTCGTCGATGAGGCAGATGCGCTGCGGTGGCCTGGACGAGTGCGCCGATGTAGAAGGGGAGGAGCACGAAGGCTGCGGTGACGTGGAGAAGTCTATTTTGCGGTGGGGATAGAAAATGGGGGTATTCAGGTGTACTACTCTGGGTGCCGGGGTGGGGTTGGCTGGGTAGGGTGAACCTGAAGTTACGAAAACAGCCCCCTACCAAGCGTTAGCCGTAGGCCTGTTCCGAAGGCTATGATGGTAACTTACCACTGCTCGAATCAAGGTCGCGGGAGATTTTCCCTCTGACCTCAAAATTTTGTGACACTGAACTCCCCGTGCGGCGTGCTGGGTGATTCGGCTAAGCAACTAGCGAGTAGTACTAGTAACTACTAGTACTCCCTTCGTTTTTATTAAAGTCAAACTTCCTAAAGTTTGACCAAGTTTATAGAAAAATATAAACATTTACCATAACAAATATGTATGATGTGAAAGTACATTCAATAATGAATCTAATGGTATTTATTTGTTATTGTATATGTTAATATTTTTTGTTATAATCTTTCTGAGAGTTTACAAAACTTGACTTTGACCAATGCCAATACACACATTTGTTTTCTTAGTTTGTAGTGAATTAATCATTTGTTGAAATTGTGAAATAAATATATTAGGCTACTGACTTCGAATGTAATGGTCTATACAATTCAATAGTTAAATCATTGTCGAATTCCAAGATGTATACGAGGTCTATAGTACTTCACAACATGCTCAAACTCACACAATCCCAGCCAAATGAGAATCTAAATGCATTTCATAGTTATTACTTTGTAGGATGCAACAAAACCAACCATAACTCTACATCATCCATTATAAAAGCAACATTTTGAACATATCCCAATGTGTGAATGAAACATGTAGAGAGAGCTTGCGGAGATGGAGCAGATAGGGCAGGAAAGATTGTATGTATGTGGATGAGAGAGTAGGAGACAAACCTAATGAGACAGAGAGAGAGAGAGAGAAAGAGAGAGGAAGAAGTTAGGTCTGTGACAAAGATGGAGACATGTAATATACATGAGATGCGTGTGCATCCGAATTCTATACACGTGGAAGGAGAAGAGACAACAGGTTTGATGAGAGAGCCAAAAAAACATGGACGAGAGGTGAGGGAGTTCCGGACTAGGGGGTGTCCGGATAGCCGAACTATCATCATCGGCCGGACTCCAGGACTATGAAGATAGAAGATTGAAAACTTCGTCCCGTGTCCGGATGGGACTTTCCTTGGCGTGGAAGGCAAGCTTGGCGATACGGATATGTAGATTTCCTACCATTGTAACCGACTCTGTGTAACCCTAGCCCTCTCCGGTGTCTATATAAACCGGATGGCTTTAGTCCATAGGACGAACAACAATCATACCATAGGCTAGCTTCTAGGGTTTAGCCTCCTTGATCTCGTGGTAGATCCACTCTTGTAACACACATCATCAATATTAATCAAGCAGGACGTAGGGTTTTACCTCCATCAAGAGGGCCCGAACCTGGGTAAAACATCGTGTCCCTTGTCTCCTGTTACCATCCGCCTAGACGCACAGTTCGGGACCCCCTAACCGAGATCCGCCGGTTTTGACACCGACATTGGTGCTTTCATTGAGAGTTCCTCTGTGTCGTCACCGATATGCTCGATGGCTTCTTTGACCATCATCAACGATGCAGTCCAGGGTGAGACCTTTCTCCCCGGACAGATCTTCGTATTCGGCGGCTTAGCATTGCGGGCCAATTCGCTTGGCCATCTAGAGCAGATCGAACGCTACGCCCCTGGCCACCAGGTCAGATTTGGAAGTTTGAACTTCACGGCTGACATCCGCGGGGACTTGATCCTCGATGGATTTGAGCCACAGCCGAGCGTGCCGCACTATCACGACGGGCATGATTTAGCTTTGCAGCCGGACAGTACCCTGGAGGCCGCACTCGAACCCGCTCCGATCTTCAATTCGGAGCCGGCTACGCAGATCGAGGACGGATGGCTAGACACCGCCTCAGGAGCTGCAACCTCTACGGCGATAGAGCCGAACACTGACCTTGTCCCTCATGAAGCTCGTGACTCCGAGGTGCCGGACTCCTTGCCGGACTCCGAACCTCCCGCGCCCCCTCCGATCAAATCCGATTGGGCGCCGATCATGGAGTTCACTGCAGCGGACATCTTTCAACACTCACCTTTTGGCGACATCTTGACTTTGCTAAAACATCTCTCTTTATCAGGAGAGCCCCGGCCGGACTGCGGTCAGGACAGTTGGGGAGCGGACGACGAAGAAATTCAAAGCCCACCCACCACCCACTTGGTAGCCACTGTCGACGATCTAACCGACATGCTAGATTATGACTCCGAAGACATCGACGGTATGGACGACGATGCCGGAGACGACCAAGAACCAGCGCCGACCGGGCACTGGAAAGCCACCTCATCATATGACATATATATGGTGGATATCCCAAAGGATGGGAATGGTGAAGGAACAGAGGAGGATGACCCCTCCAAGAAACAGCCCAAGCGTCGGCGTCAGCGGCGCCGCTCTAAATCCCGCCACAGCAAGAATGAAGATTCCGGCACCGGAGATAATAATACACCAGACAGCGCCGAAGATAACCCACTCCAGCAAGACCCAGCGCAGGAGGATGGAGACGCCAGCCCTCATGAGAGAGCGGAAGAAGAAGAGGTAGAGGATTATATGTCTCCCTCTGGAGACGAAGCAAGCCTCGACGACGATGAATTCGTCGTGCCTGAGGATCCCGTCGAAGAAGAGCGTTTTAAATGCAGGCTTATGGCCACGGCAAACAGCCTCAAGAAAAAGCAGCAACAGCTTAGAGCTGATCAAGATCTGCTAGCCGACAGATGGACTGAAGTCCTCGCGGCTGAAGAGCATGAGCTCGAACACCCCTCCAAAAGCTACCCTAAACGCAAGCTGCTCCCCCGATTAGAGGAGGAAGCGTATGAGCCCGCATCAGCAGGAGACAATACGGCTGACCGACCACCCCGTGGTCGCGATAGAGAGGCCTCTAGGCCCTTCACTAGACCCGTACCCCGGCATCGCTCGAAAAGCACAAGGCCACAGGGGAACGCTCCGGACTTGCGAGATATATTGGAGGATAAGGCAAGACAATCAAGATTGATCTATGGATCGCGTGGGTGCCCCATGGTACGTGACGACAACCGTCGCGCCGGACATAGTAAGTCCGGCCGGGCTGAACAAAACAGACAAAGCTCTTTTGAGCTCCGTCGTGATATCGCCCAGTACAGAGGCGCCGCACACCCACTATGCTTCACAGATGAAGTAATGGATCATCAAATCCCCGAAGGGTTTAAACCCGTTAATATCGAATATTACGATGGCACAACAGACCCCGCGGTTTGGATCGAAGACTACCTTCTTCACATCCACATGGCCCGTGGTGACGATCTTCACGCCATCAAATATATTCCCCTCAAGCTTAAAGGACCAGCCCGGCATTGGCTTAACAGCTTGCCAGCAGAGTCAATTGGGAGTTGGGAAGACCTGGAAGCCGCATTCCTCGATAACTTCCGAGGCACGTATGTGCGACCACCAGACGCTGATGACCTAAGCCACATAATTCAGCAGCCAGACGAATCGGCCAGACAATTCTGGACATGGTTCTTAACCAAGAAAAACCAAATTGTCGACTGTCCGGATGCGGAGGCCCTCGCGGCCTTCAAGCATAACATCCGCGACGAGTGGCTTGCCCGGCACCTGGGACAGGAAAAGCCGAAATCCATGGCAGCCCTCACATCACTCATGACCCGCTTCTGCGCGGGCGAGGATAGCTGGCTAGCACGCAGCAACAACCTCAGCAAACATTCTGGCAGTCCGGATTTCAAGGACCGAAATGGCAGGTCGCGTCGTAACAAAAACAAGCGCCGCATCAACGGCGACAATAGTGAGGATATGGCAGTCAATGCCGGATTCAGAGGCTCTAAACCCGGTCAGCGGAAAAAGCCATTCAAAAGAACTGCTCCGGGTCCGTCGAATTTGGACCGAATACTCGACCGCTTGTGCCAGATACACGGCACCCCCCAAAAGCCAGCTAACCACACCAATAGGGACTATTGGGTATTCAAGCAGGCAGGCAAGTTAATTGCCGAAAACAATAACAAGGGGTTGCATAGCGATGACGAGGAAGAGACCCGACCGCCGAACAATAGAGGACAGAAGGGTTTCCCTCCACAGGTGCGGACGGTGAACATGATATACGCAACGCACATACCCAAAAGGGAGCGGAAGCGTGCACTCAGGGATGTATACGCGATGGAGCCAGTCGCCCCGAAGTTCAATCCATGGTCCTCTTGCCCGATCACTTTTGACCGAAGGGACCACCCCACCAGCATCCGCCACGGCGGATTCACCGCATTGGTCTTAGACCCAATCGTCGATGTATTTCACCTCACCAGAGTCCTGATGGATGGTGGCAGCAGCCTGAACCTGCTATATCAGGATACGGTGCGCAAAATGGGCATAGACCCCTCAAGGATTAAACCTACCAAGACGACCTTTAAAGGCGTCATACCAGGTGTGGAAGCCAATTGTACAGGCTCAGTTACACTGGAAGTGGTCTTCGGATCCCTTGGATAACTTCCGAAGCGAGGAGTTAATCTTCGACATAGTCCCATTCCGCAGCGGCTATCATGCCTTGCTCGGACGTACCGCATTTGCAAAGTTCAACGCGGTACCGCACTACGCATACCTCAAGCTCAAGATGCCAGGCCCTCGAGGAGTCATCACGGTCAACGGAAACACTGAACGTTCTCTCCGAACGGAGGAACATACAGCGGCTCTCGCGACAGAAGTACAATGCAGCCTCTTAAGGCAATTCTCGAGTCCGGCCGTTAAGCGGCCGGACATAGCTAAGCGCGGCCGGAGTAACCTACAACAAGACCACCTGGCACGTTCCGAGCACGCGTAGCAGTGCGGCCCCAACCCCAGCCCCTTCAAAACATCAAAGCAGGTCCTTCGCATACACCATTACACTGTGAAGATACCATGGGCATGGGAGGAGGGGCACGACCACAATAAGCCCAGATTGCGGCTCAACCACACCAGGGGCTCTCAAGTGTGTCATTCTTTTTTTTCTTTTTACCCTTTATTTTTTAAACCCACAGGACTCTGTTCGTCAGAGGCCTTGTCCGGTAGCAGACCTGGCGAACTCACGATGCAACAGCCAGGGAAGGATAAAGGCTACAATGAATATACATGTGGTCTCCATTACAAGCATTTTTATACACCAATCCGTAGCCTACCCCTGGAGGAGGACATGTTTAACAGTCCCATCCCTTGCTTATCGCACTATTTGTATCGTTCTGCATTCATAGTAGCACTTATTGAATAAAACAATGCAGCACCTTTTTGCTTATAATTGCATTTCTTTTTCATACACATGTTAAAATTACGACATGTCGCTTCCGTACACTTTGGTACGGTTAAAACACACCAGGGGCTTATGTTTCCCGCATCATGGTGTGATAAGTCCGAACACTTTCACAAGTGTGGCACCCCGAACTTATAGCATTATATGCATCGGCTCCAAATCATGTCTTGGGTCAATAGTTGGGTTTGCCCAGCTCCCATGTTTTGGTACCTTACGTTCCGTTATATCGGCTAAGGTAGCACTAGGAGAACCACTGCGATTGCGCCCCAGTTGAGCTGGGTTAACGCCTCAGTGGAGAAAGCTAAAACTGACCGTCATGATGAGGCGAGAGCCGGTCGCTGTTCGAGAGGTTTTTGCGAGTCCTTAAAGACTTATGCCGCTTAGAGCGAGGAGCCGGATCTTGTCCGGCCCAGGCGTGGATAGCGCCCCAAATTCGGCCTTCCGAAGACTAGGGGCTTCGCCGAAATTTAAAATTATAGAATTCTATGGCTAAGTGAGAGTGTTCAAGCATTATAAGTCCAGTTGCCTTGTTCGCTGTGTTGAGCACCTCCCTAGATGGACCCAAAAATGGGAACAAGAGTGCTCAAGTTTATCCCGAACACCCCAGCACTTGTGGCATGGGGGCTGAAGCCGACGACTTGCCATCTCTCAGATTTGATAAATAGCCGCACAGAAGGTAATATTTTAAATTAACAAGCGTTGCTTAGCGCATATGAACTAAGTTTTCAGTGCACAGGATAACAAAAATGCGAGTCTACTAAAAAATTACATCTTTGGAGCACTCCCCCGCAATAGTGCGGGCGCCCTTCAGCACACTCTTATAATACATCTCGGGCGTGCGATGCTCCTTGCCATCTGGTGGCGGGTCGGTCACAAGCTTTTGGGCATCCATCTTGCCCAACTGCACCTTCGCGTGGGCAAGGGCCCGATGGGCACCCTCAATAAAGGCGGAGTGCTTGATGACTTCAACCCACGGGCACGCATCCACCAGCCGTCGCACCAGGCCGAAGTAGCTCCCAGGCATGGCCTCCTTAGGCCACAGCCGAACTATGAGGCCCTTCATGGCCTGTTCGGCCGCCTTGTGGAGCTCGACCAGCTGCTTCAGCTGGTCGCTAAGGGGCACCGGATATCCGGCCTCAGCATACTGACACCAGAAGACCTTCTCCGTCGAGCTCCCCTCCTCGGCCCGGTAGAATGCGGCAGCATCGGACATGCTGCAAGGAAGATCTGCGGACGCTCCTAGAGAGCTCCGAATTCGGGTAAGCAATAGGTAATTAACACTCACATGCTTACTTTGCATGAAAAATGCCTTACCCGCTGCTATTTTCTTCACCGCCTCAATCTCCTGGAGGGCCTTGTAGGCTTCGGCCTTAGCGGCTTTGGCACTCTCAAGAGCCGTTGCAAGCTCAGACTCTCGAGTCTTCGAGTCACGCTCCAGGCTCTCATGTTTTTTCACGAGATCCTGGAGCTCTTGCTGTACCTCCGCCACCCGCGCCTCCTGTTTCTCTCGCTCGGTGCGCTCTGCAGCCGCATTTCGTTCGGCCGCAGCCACCGCCTCTTTCAGGGTCGCCACCTCGTTAGTGGCCCCTGCAATACCCACGTTATCCTTGTCATTCTTTTTGCAACCAAAATCCTTTTCTGTAAGGTACAATTTTACTCAGGTGTCACTCACCTTCCTTGTCCTCGAGCTGCTTCTTGGCACGGCCGAGCTCGTTCTCGGACCGCTCGAGGTTTTCCTTCAAAGTATTGACCTCCGCAGTCAGTGCGGCAGAGGTCAGCAGCATAGCCTGCAATCACATATTGACATATTTTTTTATAACTCCTGCGTATATCTTTTTAGATCCTCAGTCCGGCTT
Source organism: Triticum aestivum (assembly GCF_018294505.1). Taxonomy (NCBI): domain Eukaryota; kingdom Viridiplantae; phylum Streptophyta; class Magnoliopsida; order Poales; family Poaceae; genus Triticum; species Triticum aestivum. Next base: position 322,257,031 of record NC_057801.1, on the reverse strand, counting down.
TTCTTTCCAAACACCAAACCGAGCATCAGGGGCTACTGTCTATGCGGTACCATTTTATACATATTGAAATTCTTACCTCAAAGCCTGTTAGAAGGCTGTTGCAGGATTCGGTCAGCCCGCTCTTGGCGAGCTGCACCTTCTAAATCACCGCACTCATAACAGTGCGGTGTTCCTCTTTGATGGAGGCGCCGTTGAGCGCCTCCAGCAAGTTATCCGGTACCTCCGGTTGGATGGTGGTAGCCGGCATCACGGTCTTGCCCTTCTTGCGAAGGGGTCGCCCGCCGGACTCCGGAGCCACTGTGGGTTCCGGGGCCGAGTCCGGTGCAAAGTCCGGGAGGTTGTCCTGCGACACCTCCGGGGCCCTCTCCTCCTGGTGGTCCCTTCCTGGGATCCCACCTCGGCATCATCCGCATCACGGGGGGTGGAGGCCGTCGGAAGAGAATCCATATCTGACGCACCTAAGGACCCGCTCGACGAGGCGGGAAGATCATCCTTAGGCGGACTGCAGGGTTGTATGCGGCATTAGAAAGACATTATGTGGCGAAAAATAAAAACCTTGAAGTTATTCGGGAGTCCGGATACTTACGATCTCGCCAGGGGCTTGGCCCTTGGAGGCCAGTCCTCGTCGTCATCACTGTCGTTGGCGGAGCAGTCCGGGGGAAGAGTTTTTCCCTTCTTGGACCCTTCGGCCTCCCTTGTTGGGGAGGCCTTCCTTTTCTTCCCCCCCCCACTGGGGGAGAGGCTTTCTTCTTCTCCTCCTCGCCTTGGTGGGACGATTCGTCCTCGGATTCATCATCCAATAGCACCTGAAAACGGGAACTCTTCCGAGTCCCTGTGGCCTTCTTCTTGGCCTTCTTCTCTGGCACCACGTGGGGTGCCGGAGCCAGCAGCCCCGTTAGGCGGGCATCCGTTGGGTCCTCTGGCAATGGGGCCGGACAGATAGTCCGTTCGGCCTTCGCCAGCCATTCCTGTCAAAGGTAAAGGGAGTTTAGATCCCGCATAGAGTCAAACTATGGAAAACAAGTGGTGAAATCACTTACCTCGTCAGCTGGACGCTGCGAGCGGAATCTGCGATCTTCGGTAGCGGATGTGGGAGCTTCGGCGCCCTTGAACAGCACCTTCCAGACATCTTCGTACGTAGTGTCGAAGAGCCCGCTCAGGGTCTGGTGCTGCGCCGGATCAAACTCCCACATGTTGAAGCCCCGTCGTTGGCACGGGAGAATCCGGCGGATGAGCATGACCTGGACTACGTTGACAAGCTTGAGCTTCTTGTCCACCAGCTTCTGGATACAGGCTTGGAGTCCGGTCAGCTCCTCCGAATCCCCCCAGATCCGGCCGCTCTCTTTCCAGGAGGTGAGCCGTGTAGGGATGCCGGATCTGAATTTGGGGGCCGCTGCCCAATCAGGGTCACGCGGCTCGGTGATGTAGAACCACCCCGATTGCCACCCCTTGATGGTTTCCACGAAAGTGCCCTCCAGCCACGTAACATGGGACATCCTGCCCACCATGGCGCCTCCGCACTCCGCTTGGCTGCCCTTCACAACCTTTGGCTTAACACTGAAGGTGTTGAGCCACAAGCCGAAGTGGGGCTGGATGCAGAGGAAGGCCTCGCACACGACGATAAACGCCGAGATGTTGAGGCTGAAATTCGGGGCCAGATCATGGAAATCTAGGCCATAGTAGAACATGAGCCCCCGGACAAAGGGATGAAGTGGGAAGCCCAGTCCGCGGAGGAAATGGGGAAGAAATACTACCCTCTCATGGGGCCTGGGGGTGGGGATGAGCTCTCCCTCATCGGGGAGCCGGTGCGCGATGTCGCTAGACAAATATCCGGCGTCGCGCAGCTTCTGGATCTGCCCCTCTGTGACGGAGGAGGCCATCCACTTGCCTCCCGCTCCGGACATAGTTGGAGAAGGTTGAGGTGAGAAGTGCGGACTTGGGCGCTGGAGCTCGAGTTCGCAAAGATTGATAAGCCAAGGAGGAAGAAGGCGCAGGTAAAAGGGTTGGATCTTTATCCCCTTATATGGGCGGACAAGAACATGTGTCCCCACCGGCCTGGTAAAACTCTCTTATCTCCCAAGCGTCACAATCAATGGCGCGGTTGGGTTACCCACGTCCGTATTGATGGGAATCCCGGAATAAGGGGAACACGATCTCTGCTTCGACAAGACGTGCCAAGGAAACCGCCTCGCTAAACACACGGAGGTGGAACAATAAAAACAATTTGAGTAAAGGCTTGGTAATGGCATGACGTCACGCCACAAAATACGTCAGCAAATTGAACTTGTGTAATATTATTCTCTCTACGGTGGTATGTGGAATTTATTTTTGCAGAGCCGGACACTATCCTGGTGTTCACAATCTTCTGTAAATTATTCGGAGGAAGAACCCGCCTTGCAATGCCGAAGACAACATGCGCGCCGGACTCGTCGTCATTGAAGCCTGGTTCAGGGGCTACTGAGGGAGTTCCAGACTAGGGGGTGTCCGGATAGCCGAACTATCATCATCGGCCGGACTCCAGGACTATGAAGATAGAAGATTGAAGACTTCGTCCCGTGTCCGGATGGGACTTTCCTTGGCGTGGAAGGAAAGCTTGGCGATACGGATATGTAGATTTCCTACCATTGTAACTGACTCTGTGTAACCCTAGCCCTCTCCGGTGTCTATATAAACCAGATGGCTTTAGTCCATAGGACGAACAACAATCATACCATAGGCTAGCTTCTAGGGTTTAGCCTCCTTGATCTCGTGGTAGATCCACTCTTGTAACACACATCATCAATATTAATCAAGCAGGACGTAGGGTTTTACCTCCATCAAGAGGGCCCGAACCTGGGTAAAACATCGTGTCCCTTGTCTCCTGTTACCATCCGCCTAGACGCACAGTTCGGGACCCCCTACCCGAGATCCGCCGGTTTTGACACCGACAAGAGGGGAAGGATCTCGTGGGTTGAGGGATTGATACTTTTGTGCGGGGGAGAGAGGGATTGGTAATTTTGTGCGGGAGAGAGAGGATGGGGGGAGGAGTCAGTCAGTCATCGTCACATCACCGTACTTCCAAATGGCCCTGCATTCTCTAGCGCAGTGTGGTCGCCGTCTTCGATTTCCTCGATGGCCTCTTTGAAAATTGAGGTGTTGTGCATGCTGGGGTGCAGAGAAGCACAAGCAAGAGTGGTCGCCATATAACCTTTGATGGGGATGAATTGTGTAATCAGGTGAGGGAGTTCTGGATTAGGGGGTATCCGGACAACCGGACTATATACTTTGGCCGGACTCTTGGGCCGTGAAGATACAAGACTCAAGACTTCGTCCCGTGTCCGGATGGGACTCTCCTTTGCGTGGAAGACAAGCTTGGCGATCTGGATGTTAGATCTCCTTCTTTGTAACCGACTCTGTGTAACCCTAGCCTCCTCCGGTGTCTATATAAATCGGAGGGTTTAGTCCGTAGGACGAGGACAATCATAATCATCATAGGCTAGCTTCTAGGGTTTAGCCTCTATGATCTCGTGGTAGTTCAACTCCTGTAATACTCATATCATCAAGATCAATCAAGCAGGAAGTAGGGTTTTACCTCCGTCGAGAGGACCCGAACCTGGGTAAAACATCGTGTCCCCTGCCTCCTGTTACCATTAGCCTTAGACGCACAGATCGGGACCCCCTATCCCAAATACGCCGGTTTTGACACCGACATGGGTGCTTTCATTGAGAGTTCCTCTGTGTCGTCGCTGCAAGGCTCGATGGCTCCTTCAATCATCAACAACAACACGGTCCAGGGTGAGACTTTTCTCCCCGGACAGATCTTTGTGTTCGGCGGCTTCGCACTGCGGGCCAATTCGCTTGCCCATCTGGAACAGATCGACAGCTACGCCTCTGGCCCGAATCCGGCGAAGATCAAGTCTCCGCGGATATTGGCCGTGTAGTTAAAGTTTCCAAACCTGACCTGGCCCGCTCCAGATTGAAGGTGTGGACGACGATGTAGGAGAAGAATAGGAACCACCGCCCACGGGGCGCTGGACAGCCACCTCCTCGTATGATATACATATATATATATATATATATATACATACATACATACATACATACATACATACATACATACATACATACATACATATATATATATATATATATATATATGGTGGACACTCCGAAAGAAACCAATGGCGATGAGGCAATGGAGGATAACCCCTCAAGGAAGAAAGCAAAGCATGGGCGTCATCGACACTGCTCCAAGCCCCGCCACAGCAATACTGGCACAGGAGACGAAAATAGTCCGGATGGTGCCGAAGATGAATACAACCCCGATCAGCCTGCCTTCGAGCAGGCTGAACTGGAAGACGGGCAGGTCAGCCCAGATGAACAGGCGACGGATAGATACCCGGAGGAGGACAACTACATGCCCCCCTCCGAAGACGAGATGAGCCTCAGCGACGATGAATTCGGCGTGCCTGAGGATCCCGTAGAGCAGGAGCGCTTCAAGCGCCGGCTTATGGCCACTGCGAGGAGCCTGAAAAAGAAGCAGCATCAGCTCCAAGCTGATCAAGATCTGCTCACAGACAGATGGACTGAGGTCCTGGTAGCTGAGGAATATGGTCTCGAGCGCCACACCAAAGGTTACCCAAAGCACAAGTTGCTACCTCAACTCAGGGTGGAGCCTATACTACCAGCACAGGACGAGGCTGACCGGCCACCTCATGGCCGAGATAAAAGGGTGTATCAGCCTGAATACCAGCCCACACCCCCACGCCAATACACTATGGCTCGGGGCAATAGGCAGGACCTGCAAGACAAACTGGAAAACAAGGAAGGACAACCAAGATCGATCAACGGATCGCGGGGGCGTGCCCGAACACGTGATGATGATCGTCATGCCGGATACACTATCAACAAGTCCGGCCGGGCCGAACATAGCCAACCAGACTTATTCGAACTGCGTACCCACATAGCCCCGCATAGAGGCGTCGCACACCCCCTCTACTTCACTGATGAAGTGATGGATCATGAATTCCCAGAAGGGTTTAAACCCGTAAACATCGAATCATACGATGGCACAACAGACCCCGCAGTGTGGATCGAATATTTCCTTCTCCACATTCACATGGCCCGCGGTGACGATCTACATGCCATCAAGTATCTTCGCCTTAAACTCAAAGGACCGGCCCGACACTGGCTAAACAGCCTGCCGGCAAATTCCATCGACAGTTGGGAAAACCTGGAGGATGTGTTCCTCGACAACTTCCAGGGCACGTACGTGCGACCACCGGATGCTGATGAGTTGAGTCACATTACCCAATAGCCCGGAGAGTCGGCCAGGAAATTCTGGACTCGGTTCCTAACTAAAAAGAACCAAATTGTCGCTGTCCGGACGTCGAAGCTTTGGCTGCCTTTAAGAATAATATCCGCGACGAGTGGCTCGCCTGACACCTCGGCCAGGAAAAACCAAAGTCCATGGCGGCCCTCACGACACTCATGACCGGCTTTTGTGCGGGCGAAAACAGCTGGTTGGCTCGCAGTAGCACCACGCCAATAAACTCCGGCACTTCAGATGTCCGCGACAATAACGGCAAGCCACGGCGCAACAGACATAAGCGTGGGAACAATGGCGAAAACACAGAAGACACAACAGTCAACGCTGGATTCAGTGGCTCAAAATCCGGTCAGGGAAAAAGCCGTTCAAAAGAAACAATCAGGGATCGTCCAGTCTGGACCGCATACTTGATCGCTTGTGCCAAATTCATGGCAAACCTGATAAGCCAACAAACCACACTAACAGAGATTGCTGGGTCTTCAAACAAGCCGGCAAAATAAATGCCGAAAACAAGGACAAGGGGCTGCACAGCAACGATGACGAGGAGCCCCGGCGTCCGAACACAGGGGGACATAAGAAATTACCACCCCAGGTGAAAACGGTCAATATGATCTATGCCACCCACATTCCTAAACGGGAACGAAAGCGAGCACTAAGGGACGTCTATGCGAGGGAGCCAGTCGCCCCAAATTTCAACCCATGGTCAGCCTATCCGATCACTTTTGATCGTAGGGATCACCCTACCAGCATCCGTCACGGTGATTCAGCCGCATTGGTCCTCGACCCAATCATCGACGGATTCCACCTTACGCGAGTCCTTATGGATGGCGGCAGTAGCCTGAACCTGCTTTACCAGGACACAGTGCGCAAAATGTGCATTGATCCTTCGAGGATGAAGCCCACCAAAACCACCTTCAAAGGTGTAACTCCAGGAGTAGAGGCCTGTTGTACGGGATCCGTAACACTGGAAGTGGTCTTCGGATCCCCGGATAACTTCCAAAGCGAGGAGTTAATCTTTGATATCGTCCCTTTCGGTAGTGGCTATCATGCACTGCTCAGACGAACCGCATTCGCTCGATTCAATGGGGTACCACACTATGCATACCTCAAGCTCAAGATGCCAGGACCTCGCGGGGTTATAACAGTCAATGGAAACCCAGACCGCTCTCCCCGTACAGAAGAGCATACTGCGGCCCTCGCGGCAGAAGCACAAAGTAGCCTTCTCCGGCAAACCACCAATCCAGTGACAACAACCTCGAACACCATCAAGTGAGTCCGGAGTACCCTACAACATGATCGCCAGGCACGCCAAGAGTGCGACTAGCAGTCCGGCCTCCGCCCTAGCCCCATTCAGGCAGCATTTGTACCGCGCGTACACAATTACGCACTCAAAATACCATGGGCATAGGCGGAGGCGCAATGGTGATGCGGTCAACAGTGCGGTTCAGCCGCAACATACTTTAATAACCCCCTTTCTCTTTCAGGACCCTACTTTCGGGCAGCATCTTCAGAGAGCCGGATCATCGGACTTATCACAGGAGGAAAAACCAAGGAGGCAAAAGGCTTTGCGCACAAAGGGAATAGCCAAGTGGTATCTGTCAATGATCGTTATACCTATTTTATATACCTACATACGGCTCGCCCTTGGATAGGACATGTCAAATAGTCCCATTTGCTTCTGCTCAAAGCATTAATTGTACACATACGCTTGGATCTATTATTTATCAATGGGAGATATATATAGCGTCAGCTTATTATTCCTATCTTCACATTTTCCCTAAAAATGTTTATTTAATATTGAATTCGTACACTTTGGTACGATCAGTTTGCCAGGGGCTTCTCATGGTGCCCCTTAATACGGCATGATAAGTTCGAACACTTTCAATAGTGTGGCACCCCAAACTTATAGCATTATATGCATCAGCTCCGAATCATGTCTTGGGTCAATAGTTGGGTTTTCCCGGCTCCCTTGTTTTGGTACCTAACGTTCTGTTATATCGGCTAAGGTAGCGCAGGGAGAACTACTGCGATTGTGTCCCGGTTCTTCCGGACGAGCACCTCAGTAGAGAAAGCCAAAAACTGACTGTCATGATGCGGCGAGAGCTGGTCGCTGTTCGAGAGGTCTTAAAATCCTTAAATATTTTTTCCGCTTTAGGCGAGGAATCGGCCTCATTCGATTTAGGCGTGTATAGCGCCCCAATTCGGCTTTCCAAATTCTAGGGGCTTCGCAGCAATTTCAAATTGTAGACTTCTATGGCTAAGTGAGGGTTATAAAGCCGCATAGTCCGATTGCCTTGTTCGCTGCGCCAAACACCTCCTTCAAGGACCAAAAATTTGGATACAGAGTGTTTGGGTTTTCCACGAACACCCCAGTACTAGTTATGTGGCGGCGGAAGCCGACAACTGGCCTACTTTCAGAATTTTATAAACAGCCGCACAGAAGGTAATATTTTAAATCAACAAAGCGCTATATAGCACAAACAAGTTCGTTTTCATATTACAAAGACGACATGACTACATTCACTCAAAGATTGTGTCCTTGGTACATTCATCGGCCACGAGACGAGCGGCTTTCATCACGCCATCATAATATTTCTCGGGATAGCGATGTGCCTTGCCCTCCGGCGGTCCATCCTTCACCAGCTTCTCTGCATCCAGCTTGGCCCAATGCATTTTTGCATGGGTAAAGGCCCGGCGGGCACCCTCAATACAAATGGATCGCTTGATAACTTCAAGCCGCAGACAGGTATTTACCATCCGTTTTATAGGGCCGAAGCAGCTGTCGGGCAGGGGCTCACCAGGCCACATCCGGACTATGAAGTCCTTCATGGCCACCTCGGCCGCCCTGTGGAGTTCAACCAATTGCTTCAGTTGGTCACTCAGAGGCATTGGGTGTTCTGCTCCAGCATACTGGGACCAGAACAGCTTCTCTGTCGAGCTCCCCTCTTCGGCACGGTAGAACTCCGTGGCATCCGATATGCTGTGTGGCAGATCTGCGAGTGCCCTTGGAGAGCTCCGAATTTGGGTAAGTAAAAGAAATGTCTCCTCCACAAGCTTGCTTTGCATAATGAATGCCTTACCCGCCGCTATCTTCTTGGCCGCCTGGATTTCCTTCTGGGCCTTTTGGTCTTCGGACTTGGCGTCTTTCGTGCTTAGAAGGGCCTTCGCAAGCTCAGACTCTTTCGTCTTGAAGTCACGCTCCAAGGACTCGAACTTCTTGCCGAGCTCCTGGAGCTCTTGCTGTACCACGCCCACCCTAGCATCTTGCTTTTCACGCTCAATGCGCTCTGTGGCCGCCTTGTCTTCGGCCTCAGATAGCGCTTTCTTCAGGGCCGCCACTTCGGTCGTGGCACCTATTAAAAAATCATGACACTTTTTGTTAGTGTCACCAATTTTTTCCCCTCTGTACGACACATGAACGGGGTATCACTCACCTCTCTTCTCCTCGAGATGCCTCTTCGTGCGACTGAGCTCCTCTTCGGCCTGCTCCAGGTCCCGTTTGAGTCCGGTGACCTCTACTGTGCGGGCAGCAGCGGCAAGCAGCACTGCCTGCTTATTCACATAGACACATACTGTTAGACTCCTACGGTTTAGAGTTGAACCTCTGTTTGGCTTTTCTTTCCGAACACCAAACAGAGTATCAGGGGCTACTGTCTATTGGGTGATAATTTATCACACTTTTGATTACTTACCTCAAAGCCTGTCAGGAGGCTGGTGCAGGCTTCGGTCAATCCACTTTTGGCGGACCGAACCTTCTGAATCACCGCACTCATAAGAGTATGGTGCTCTTGATCCATGGAAGCGTCGCGAAGCACTTCCAGCAGACTATTCGACGCCTCCAGCGCAACGGAAGTCATCGGCACGGCCGGCTTGCCCTCCTTAGTGAGGGGCTACCTACTCGAATCCGGAACCTTTGGAGGTTCCGGTATAGTGTCTGGCTGGGAGCCCAATTTTTTGTGGCTCTCGTCAGCATAATATTTGGAGATCTTACTCCCCATGTGCCCGGCGTTTGGAATTTCGCCTTGGGGCGTCTCCAGAGCCGCCTCCCCCTGCTCTGGTATCCTTTGGGACCACACCTCCGTGTCATCCGCAGGCCGAGGGGAGGTGGCCGTCGGGAGCGAATTCATCGCCGAATCGCTCAAAGACCCATCCGAAGAGGATACCTCAGGATGGGCCCTAGCCGGACTACATATACGTGTTCGGTGTTATAACAACTATGAAGCTAAGTCGCACTACAGTATTACAGAGTGAGGATACTTATGATCTCACCAGGGGCTTGCCCCTGGGCATTCACTCCTCCTTGCTTTAAGCGGCCGTGGTGGAGTGATCCGGAAGGGACGCCTTTCCCTTATTTGGCATCCTAGCCTCCCCCTGCGGGGCGGCTTTCCTTTTCTTCTCCTCCGCAACATGGGGAGGCGGAATTTCTTCATGTTTCCCCCCGCCTCTGCGGGAGGAATCTGCCTCGTCGTCCTCGGACGACGAGTCTATGACGGCCTTGCGCCGGGGACCCTTCCTGGTCCCCAAGGCCGCCCTCTTAGACCCTTCGGCCTCCCCTAATGGGGTGGCCCTTTTCTTCTCCTCCTCCCCTTCGTGGGAGGAGCGTGCCTCGTCGTCTTCGGACAAGGCTTCCGGTGCGACCTTACGCCGGAGACCCATCCTGGTCCCCGTGGCCTTCTTTTTGGCCTTCTTTTCCGGCACCTTGTAAGGCACCGAGACTAGCATCTCCGTCAGGAGAGCGGTTGCTGGATCTTCCGGTAGTGGAGCCGGACAGTCGATCCGCTCCGCCGTCACCATGTAATCCTGATTAAATACACACGATCACTTGAAAATCCTCCCATGGGTAGGCTGGGAAAAGGTACATCTGGTAATGGTTAGAAAACTCACCGGATGGGCGAGCCGCGTGGCGTGGAGTCCGCGGTCCTCGTATGTGGGAGGAGGTATTTCGGAGGCCTTGAATAGAACCTTCCATGCATCCTTGTGTGTCATGCCGTAAAGCTCTTGAAGTGTCTGGTGTTCGGCTGGATCGAACTCCCACACATTGAATGCCCATCTTTGGCACGGAAGTATTCGGGGGACGAGCATGACCTGGACCACGTTGACAAGTTTGATCTTCTTGTCCATCATATTTTTAATGCAGTTCTGAAGTCCTGTCAACTTCGCAGGTTCACCTCAGGCCATGACCTTCTTTTCCCAGGAAGTGAGCCGCATGGGAATTCCGGATCAGAATTCGGGGCCGCCGCCCAGTGGGCGTCGCGCGGCTTGGTGATGTAGAAACACCCTGATTGCCACCCTTTCACGGTATCCGCAAAGGAGCCGTCAAGCCAGGTAACATTGGGCATCCTGCCCACCATGGCACCTCTGCACTCCGCTTGCTGGCCGCTCACGATCTTCGGCTTCACGCAGAAGATTCATAGCCACAGGCCGAAGTGGGGCTTGATGCGGAGGAAGGCCTCGCACACGACGATAAACACCGAGATGTTGAGGACGAAATTTGGGGCTAGATCATGGAAGTCCAGCCCATAGTAAAACATGAGCCTGCGGACAAAGGGATGAATTTGAAATCCCAGTCCGTGGACAAAGTGGGCAAGGAACACGACCCTCTCGTGGGGTCCCGGAGTTGGAATAATCTGCCCTGCGTCCGGCAGCCGGTGCGCAATATCTGCGGCCAAGTATCCGGCCGCCCGGAGCTTCGAAAGATGCTCCTCCTTGAAGGAGGAGACCACCCACTTGCCTACTGCTCCGAACATGTTTGGCTATGCGGAGAAGGCGTGAACAAGGGCACTGGAGCTCGAGGGTGCGAGAATGGATAAGCGAAGGAGGAAGAAGGCGTGGGTAAAAATGGGGAATCCTTATCCCTTTATAGAGGCGACGAAAACGGAGCGCCTCCCCACTTGCCCGTTAAACATCGCTTGTTTCCCAAGCGCCACGGTTGATGGCGCGGTTGGGTTACCCGTACCCGTATTGATGAGAATCCCGTGATAAGGGGACATGATCTCTGCTTCGACAAGACGAGCCGAGGAAGCCGCCTCGCAATATGTGTGGTGGCTGGTTGTGGGAAGACGGTTCAATAATGACTCGACCATGGTGTCATGTCACGTTATCTAAAGATGTCAGCAGATTATATTTGTGGAATATCGTTCTCTCCATGATGGCATGGGAAAATCGTCTTGCAGTTCCGGACACGGTTTAAGTGTTCGGTACTTACTTTGGACTATTCGGAGATGGAACCCGCCTTGCAATGCCAAAGACAATCTACGCACCGGACTCATCGTCATTGAAGCCTGGTTCAGGGGCTACTGAGGGAGTCCTGGATTAGGGGGTATCCGGACAGCCGAACTATATACTTTGGCCGGACTGATGGACCGTGAAGATACAAGACTCAAGACTTCATCCCGTGTCCGGATGGGACTCTCCTTTGCGTGGAAGACAAGCTTGGCGATCTGAATGTTAGATGTTCTTCTTTGTAACCGGAGGGTTTAGTCCGTAGGACGAGGACAATCATAATCATCATAGGCTAGCTTCTAGGGTTTAGTCTCTACGATCTCGTGGTAGATCAACTCTTGTAATACTCATATCATCAAGATCAATCAAGCAGGAAGTAGGGTTTTACCTCCATCGAGAGGGCCCGAACCTGGGTAAAACATCGTGTCCCCTGCCTCCTATTACCATTAGCCTTAGACGCACAGATCGGGACACCCTACCCGAGATCCGCCGGTTTTGACACCGACATCGGGGGAGTGTGTGTGTGTGCTCTCTCTCTCTCTCTCTCTCTCTCTCTCTGTGTGTGTGTGTGTGTGATATTGAGAGAAAACAAACCTAAGGAGAGAAATGTGTGTGTACGTGACGGCAAGCTACATGCTAAACAGGGTATTCATGAAGAGATTGTGTGTGCGAGATAGAGAGCGATGTGTGGGCCTTGAGGTGGGCAGGGGCCGGGTGAGGGTGTCAAAATGTTCACATTGATGCATGTGTTACATGCGATCGTGCCAGGGACGGATGAATCGAGAGAGATGGTTGTTGTGTTGCAGATGATCCTTTCTCTCTCTCTCTCTCTCTCTCTCTCTCTCTACACACACACACACACAAGTAAAATAGAAGACCGCTCTCTCATGTATACACAATGTATCAACATCTGTCTATGTCTCACTCATGCATGATCATTTGGACATTCACACCTCTGTATGTCTCTATCACATGCACACCGTCTCCACATTGCCCTTCCGCCACAACACACATATGGAACCATATAGACGTTCTCTCTCAGTCACACACACAAAATATGTATTAAAAACTAGGGTGCACCTAAAACGTCCAAATCCAAATAAACACGAACTAGAGCTAAATTCAAATATATGGAAATATTGTAGCATCATGAACTTTTCCAGGAAAAATAAGTTGAGTAATATTCGGGGATTGTTTTCACACACAAAAAGGTTCGGTGGATGTCCTTTGAGCGCGACACGGTGACGCACCGTTCGATTGACTGTGCGGCCGCAGTTCACACGCTTGCACAGGATTCCGTATCGTGGTTGTGGTAACTAATATAAGCGCTGCCTCAGTATAATGTTATGTGTACTAGTACGATTTTCTTTTAAGTTTGACCAACCCTATATAAAACTAAACTAAGCTCCCATACGCGCACTCATGAATATGCCGCCACCACCATTGCGCATGCCGGCGCCCGCCTGCTCCGGCCAACAATTTCTCCCCCATCACCGCCGTGTCGCTGCCATCCCAGTGCCATGAAGCCGAAGGCTCGCCCGCTCACGTCATCTGCAGTTCCTCCTCGTGTTGCCGCCGTGCTGCTAAGAACGTGAGCAGCTGGTGAAGCCACATCTATGCACGTAGCATACAAAGAGGAGGACGAGCGGGTGCTCGAGCACGCCGGCGAGGAGGAACTAGAGTGTCATTGTAGTCTCCGCCCACGCGGAGGAGGCGCGCATGGTGGCTGTCGTGGTGGAAGCCAGTCACGCCCGCGCCGAGCCCACAAACCGGGTGCGGACACAGAATCTACCTTCGAGACCTTGAATGCCACGTGGATCCTACAATCTGAAGGAGCAATTTGGGTCAGTCGACTCTTGTGAGCCGTTGGATGCAACATGGATGGCTAGAAGGGCTTCTTCAACCTCCGAAATTGATGCACGGTTCATCTTCTCAGCCCGCCAAACGCCTAACCGCCTGACGCCGCCGCCCCGCCCTCCCCTGAACCACCTGCCACCGCCATGCTCCCCCCACCCCCGCCATCCGTTTAACCCCGGGCATGATCCATTTTTTGTGGGCGAACTGCATTCCACACCCAACACTCATAAGATAGATCATGGGCACCCTGCCACCCTAATATAGATACTGGGGTAGCTTCTCTGCCGTCTTCTTCCTTCGCTCCGTCGAACTTCTTTCAAGAATCGACTGACCCAAGTTATACTACTAGTACGAATGTATTAAATACGGTAGGAACACGAAGATACGAGCAGTAGTACCAACTGCAAGAAGAACAGTAGTAAGACATAGTACTAGTACTACTGTATGTACTAAAGAGTTCAAATAACGAGAAAGAACATAAAGTTCAAATAACGAGAAAGAATATAAACATAGTTCTGCTGGGGGCTCACCACAACACACCCCTGAAAATAAATTAAGCAACTAGTGCGCTTGACACTGCAGTAGAACCAGCATGAGCGATGACACTGCCACCTTACTCGGAGTCTGAGAACACGTCCTTGACTTCGTCCTCGTCCCTCTTCCTCTTCCTCTTTGCCAACGCTTCTTTGCTTGAGTCGGACACTGGGCTCCTGCTTCTTCATCCATCCCTTGTAGATATTTAAACAAAGGTAGACATTCATTGTTGCGTACAGGATGTGATCTTCATCTAATGTCTTGGACTCCCATGCACGATGAAACTCGTGGTGAGGTTTCTTCAGTTCAGCGTACGAAGGATCAATCATGGCTGCTGCCAGGGTCAGCATTAAAAGCTGAGAGGAGGACACCAGGCTTTCCTTCTGGAGATCGAAGGGCTGGCATACAACGAGGCCTATTCGACCAAGGACATCCTTGTCGTTCCTAAAGTCTACAGTAGCGAATTTCACTCTTTCGTCCTTGAGGAAGTTCTTAAAATCCTGGCACTCAACGTTGGCATGGCATATATGGTAGACCAAGCACATGTTATGTACGCAAACCTGGATCACAGCGGGCTTCTTCTTCTTCTCTGCCTGCTTTAGAATCTTCTCTCTTTCCAGGACTGTGGTGTACTCAACATCTAGCCCAGCGACCCACTCATCCCTTGAACTGTTGAACATGCGTAGGAAGCGAGCAAGGCGTGCTTTCACCGTCGTGGATCCACGTGTGTAGATGATGATTAACTCATTGCCGGTGATGGCTCTAACCTAGTACTCAGCAGCGACCATGGAGATTTGGGAGGCCATGGATTTTGGAGGAGGGTTAGGAGAAGTTAAACTAGTGTAATGAGAAAGGACGGGACGACTGGGAGCAAACTGTTGTAATGTATTGTACTAGTAGAATATGGGGATGAGTTGGGTGTGTGAACGACATGGGGTTGCTGGCTTGCCCGGTGGATAAACGGTTGCAAGCCCCCAAAGAGTTCTCGAGAACTATGTGGGACCCACTAGATGTCATGTCTACTAGACCCATGTCGTAGGCCTAACGGTATAGCTTCTGCCTATTCGCACACCATGCCGGCGCGTGGATGTAACTTCACATAATTCCGTCAACCTTTGCTCCTCCCACGACATTCGCCTCCCTCGCGCGGTCGCGCCCTTTGAGACTTCGACCGGCTATAAATGAGCAATTTTTTTGCCTACTCCGCATGCATGATACTCCCTCTGGTCCTTTTTACTTTCGTCAACCGTTTGCAAAGTGTTTGACCAAATTTATACTAAAAATATCAATATCTACAATACTGATTATAATGAGTATAAGAACTACATTTTATAATGAGTACAAAAATATTGATTTGACATTCTGAATGTTGATACATTTTTCTATAAGTTTGGTCAAAGTAGAGGTACATTGACTTCAGACAAAACTTAAATGCATAGTGGAGACTAGTTCCTCCGTCCAGGTGCGTGCCATGTCCTATATTTTCATCCCAACAAGGTTAGCTATTAGAGTACTACTACCTCCCTTCTAGTTTAAAGGGCTCGATTAAAAAAATTCACCTACTCTTAGCAAGATAGAGGCGGTGGAATAGTTTTTGTAGTCTGCAAAAGCACTCAACTAATGCTGTCATTCTTCACAAAAAAATGTGTTTACCAATGCATGCATGAACACTAGTTACTCTAACCCCCCTCTCTTCATTAATTCTTTTCCACATCAGCATGTTTGCTATTCCCGTGTGCATGATACCAGCTAAGATACTACCATTATGGCTAGCCTTAATCATGGCATGTAATAATTTAGTGCACCTTGAAATATGAACATGTGTGGGGCATGTATGTTTTTAATGACTTGAGACTATACCTAGCCCGACATGCTAGATTACTCTGCATGCAGCATCGACTCGTCAAGTCGAACGGTTGCCAAGGCAGCATGGGGAAGCAAAGACGCCCACGTCCTATCAATCGCGACGTGTCGCCCAAGGCCGCAGGCGGTTAGGGCCTGTGGCGCTCTGCACTTTCCCTTTGGCTTCGCCTCGAAGCCAAGTCCGAGCGCGCCTTGGGCCCGAGGGCTATTGTCGGCGTTCTAGGAATGGGGGTACCCAGACTTGCCTACTTGCATCCCACGACATGGCTCAATTGACGGCCTGGTATGGCCCAACTTCGACATCGACAACTCAAGAACCTCGCGAGGGGCCAAGCCTCGTGAGGCGGACAACACCAAGACCTCCAAAAAGAGCAGCCTCCTCAAGCTGGCTCCCGAGGAGCGGAGATTTCCATGCAAGGCTCACCTCGTGAGGTTCAGGTTATGTGAGCCATGACGACCAAGGCCAGGCGGGCGCCAGCGGGTGAAGTGTGCCAGTTTCCTCTTTGGTGCAAAGGAGGCAAGCAGCAGGTGTGGAGTCCCGAGGAAGCAAAGGTTTCCTTTCCCATGCAATAAGGCCAAGACCGCCCAGACGGCAGGACGGAGGTCATCACCGAGCCCACTGTGGTGTCACGACCAGAAGCTTTTGTAGGCGAAGACCACTTTCATCAGGATAAGATGTACTAGTTGTCTCCCTTCAAATTTGGCCATTGTGGGATCCCTTCCCGCCTTCATTTGGGAAGAGGACCAAGGCCAAGTGGAATAGGACCTAGCCACCACCATGGAAGGAGAGGACAGATCAAGTCGACCAAACCATTCCACCCTCACCAGCTCACTTGAGCTCAAGAACACACCTCCTGAGGTTGTTCTCCACTGTACTAGTTCATCCTCAGCCCCACGAGGCAAATCCACCACAAAGCAGGAGTAGGGTTTTACACCCCAAGGTGGCGCGAACCTAGGTAATCTTTTGTGTCCCCTTTCCTTCGAGTTCATCGTGCTAGGCTGTGAGATTTGCGAGCATGCAGACTGGGAAGGTTGAGATCTCCACACGCATCCCAGAGTTTGAACCTCTCAAGGGTTTGCGGAACCCGAAATCCGAGAAGGGCGGCGTCGAGGATGAGGACGAGGATGGGGACGAGGACGCGGTTGACTTCAGCAGGGGGACGCAAAGTCCACCAATGGAGGCATGTCGCCAGGACAACTCATCAACGTCTTATCTCACACCGGCGATGCATAGACCGGCGGGCGGCGGATTTGTTAAAATTAAGCATACTTAGGCTTTGTTTTTAATGCTGGTATTTTGTTAGAGCAATGTTTATGTCAACTGGCTCTGTTTAATTACTAAAATCGATCGATTCAGAAAGTGTGGTCTGTTTGCTATACACTCTTTTGTGTGCCCAAATTAGCAAGTGATATTAAATTATGCAATGACGTACCCGGGGAAATTTCCACCAAAATTTGAATTATCAAACTCATCCCATGCGCATGAAGCAGAAGAATCGTTTGCGATGCACACTATCGTTCAAAGTGAATGGTGTCTGGTGGCACCGCGCTCAAAGTTTCCCTCCACATTTCGAAATTTTTGGCCTACTGCCGAAATATCTACCCCCTTTTCTCCCTGACCGTAAGTCACATTTCCCCTGTTTCCCCCTTCCTTCCTTCCTTCCTAAGCTATAGCCGCTTCCTCACTTGCTTCCTCGCTCTCGCTGTCTCGCATCCTGCCACCGGGGTCGCCATGGTCTTCTTCAAAGACCTCTCCAGCGGATCCTCCTCCGAGGACGACTCCTTCACCACACAGGTATGCCTCTCTTCTCTCTCTCGAGCTATGACTTGGAATGAAGGATTTTTACCCGATAGTCGAGTCATTTATTCCTCTTGTAGTTCCCTAGGACCATCAGTTGCAACGAATGGAGCGGGGTGGTTGAAGATCTGTCTGCTCATTGTCACCATCAATCTCCATGCATGAAGCTAGTTGTGTTTGAATCTATGTACAGTGGGA
Source organism: Triticum aestivum (assembly GCF_018294505.1). Lineage (NCBI taxonomy): Eukaryota > Viridiplantae > Streptophyta > Magnoliopsida > Poales > Poaceae > Triticum > Triticum aestivum. The sequence continues at coordinate 322,239,251 of NC_057801.1, read as the reverse complement.
GGAAGTTCCTGGCATGTGCAGAGAAGGTTAGACCCTCTTTCGTTGTTAGAAATCATTTGTTAGATGTGATTCAGACACTGTCACGGTCCCAACCCATTCATAGCACACCTTCAACCAAACACATCCTAAGACAGTGTCACAGTTTGTACCTAGTATCTAAAAATGTTGCCATCTCATCAGCGGTGCCATTAGAAAATTATTTGGCACCTCTTCAGCAGTTTGTGCAGCCAACTTGTCCACACATCCGAGCAGCCAAGCAGTAAAATACTAGATCTTTATGGCATGAAGGAACTGGGCATCAGAGTAACTAGGTGCTCTGGAGATTGGGTCCCTGATTTTTCTGCTGCATCGGCTCACCAGTGCAAGGCACTCGTGCGAGATGTAGCAACAATTGTCTTCACACCGGTTTTGGCATACATAGTGGATGGCCTTAGTGCTATTAGTTCTAGGTTACTAAATTTGTGCATGTACACACCTGTTAGTATCAATTTGCTGTCATCCAAGCACTGTCGCTATGCTATTGCAGTTATATTTGCCTTCCTCTTAAAATGTTCAATTTATTATTTATAGTACATGAGTGAGAACTTGTAGCGTTGTTGTAGTTAATTATAGCTTCTGATGTTTCAGAATTAGGTTGTTGTCTCAGTAGCAATTAATTCATTTGCACACTGATCTTTTTGAGAAGATATGTCATAATTAACATGTTTCTTCAGTTTTTCAAAATAAGTATTGGTGATTTTCTATGTTGCTATAAACCCATTTTCCCTACAATTGTTATTGATCTAGTTTTAAATATTATAGGATGAACAGAAGTGTTCTTACTTGGAGTGGGTTGATCCAGAGTGGAAACAGTCTTTCAAGATGTGCCTAGCAAAGCTCTGGAGCATGTATCAAGAAGAGAACAGAGTAGAGTTAGAGAAAGTGTTGTCAACGCTGAAGCATATTTGAAGATGCCGGATAATAATAGGAAGGTAGAGAATGAGCTCAGATATTTTAAATCAGACTTTGCTAAGATGGTGTTGGCAAACGAGGAGGCACTTTCCCAGTTGCCAGAGCAAAATAGGTTCTTACTAAACTGAAAGCAGAGGTGGATAAGACGGGCCTGGATGATCTCAATTAGGGAAATGAATATATTGTTCTAATATTTTTCTTATGAAGTTGAACTAGCTATATGATGTACTGTGTTGTTTTTAGGTAGCTATCATACTATGATGTTAAAATATATCTATGTGCCTGATATGAAATTGGAAAACAGCTGTTCGATATGAAATGTGAATTTGCATAATACTGGAATTATTAATTGTAAATTAATAAACCTTGTAAATGGGTCATGGAACTTTGCAAACAGTTCTAGAAGTAAAAGCGCTTGTGATGGATAGACCAATGCCACAAAGTTTTCTTCATCAAATCGTGTGTGATGTATTTGATAAAAGCAAACGGTTAACCAAGGCAGAGCGTGTGTGATAGTTACACCTATCACACACGAGCCTATACATAAACCTGTGTGGGATGTACATACGAACAACAACATTTTCTCTAGATTGACTGTGTGGAATGTACATACAAACGGAAACATTTTCCCTGGATTGACTGTGTGGGATGTACATACGAACGGAAACGTTTTCCCTAGATTTACTATGTGGGATGTACATAAGAACGGAAACATACTCCTTGGATTGACTGTGTGTGATATACATACAAACGGAAATGTTTTTCTGGGATTCACCGTGTGGGATGTACATATGAACGGAAATGATTGGGTTTCGATGCCTCGCCCGATCGCACATGAGCTCATTTTGACCCAGCCTGTGTGCCAGGAGGTCCTATCCCCGACGGTTTGTGGGTCGTGTGGGAAGGACCCCCCTATTGCCCACACTCACTTGGCGATAGTTCCAAATGTCATCGCGGAAAGGGGTTAAAAACCGTTTGTATAGCACTGACGCATACCGGTGTTAAGAGCAAGGTTGCAACATCCAAGACAAGGCAAAGTCAAAGAGATAGATCTATGAGGAATCAAAGGGCGGATCGAGAAGACCAAGACCAAGCAAAGGAGTAAGATATCACTAAGGAAAAATCTCCCTTGCCGGCCAGGCGAGCCTGGCAAGGTTGAGGTTGCCCCAAAGACAAGTCTGCCTGTAACAACGAGGGCGGATTACCCCGCCAAGGCTCCATCGCTCCAACTCACGGCAACACAAGTCACCTATCAAAGCAGTGTAGAGCCCCCAAGTGACTAAGTGGATGTTATTTGTCACGTGGCAGCCAGTTTCGAAGGAAATCACCTCCAAATGACACCCGTCCAGGAACCTGTCACGCAGGCAGGCGAGAAGGTGGCCGAACGGCACAACAAGGCTTGCCGGACTACGCTACGATATGAAACTAAGCGGCATTTAATGTGCTTTGTCCTGTGTGCAGAGTTAGGTATGATAGCACTGTTTGCTATCTGAACAGTACGCAATGACTGATTTGCCATTCTGGTTATCCCTTGACCTGTAAAAGGTGGGCTGTGGCAACCTTAGAAAGGATTCGTCCCTGGTGTACTCATACACGCATATTTGCTCTCGTCCCAAGGCGACCTTGCCGGGAAAGAGCGCTGCATCTCCACACGGTCCCCTCATCAAGCCACCAAAGCAGGAGAAGGATTTTATGCCTCGCGGTGGCCCGAACCTGGGTAAAAACTGCCCGTGTGATCACTATCGTGCTGCTCTATGCCCTCCGCTCTTTGTGCAATGTGCTCTTCCCCCCTGCCGAACCACAAGGGGCCGATGGCCCCATAGGTGGCCGTGTTTTCCCACGACATCTTTGGTGCGCCAGGTAGGGGGAAGCGCTTGCATGAACCCAAGAGTGTAAGTAGCGCGTCATCTTCATCATCATTTTCTTCATCAGCGACTTCATCATCCATGGCGCCCAAGAAAAAGCCCGGTGATGCAGCTCACGCATCCACCTCAAAGGCCCCTTCGCATGCGACTGCTGATGTCGTGGAGGCTGCGGGGTCGCACGGGGACGTGGACGTTGCAGGGGACGTGGCCGGTGTAAGCGGCCCCGTCACTCCTCCCCCTGCGGCCGAAACGGGAGCAGGAAGTACCGGAGAAGGGCAGTGCCAACAGCATCCCAGCGGCCACTCTCCACAAGGTGCGACTGGAGAGATTATTCTGTCTCCGCCTCTCCACCCCACCGAAGGACGCAACCATAACTATGGTGCTCGCTCTGGGGCAAACCGCAACCCTCTGGTTGCCCCTGCTGCAGGTGCGGCTACAGTATATGCGTCACCCCCAGGACGAGCTTGCCGAGCCGATGCACCGAACAGGGCCGCTGATCCCCAAGCTCATCCACCTCGTCACCATGCCACCCTGGCGACTAGCTCACGGCAACGAGAGCACGGTGCTGCCACTAGTGGCACCATGAGGAGCCAGGCGACATCACGATCTTCGTCGTCGTCCATGCCAAGCACTGCTTCAGAGGCCATGGCGCGAGCCCAACTCCTATTCATATTTCCGCCGGTAGCCGATCAGATGGATGACTGGAGGGCCACCAGTCAGAGCTTGATCGGTTTCGCTGAGGCGGGAGGATGACAGCGAGCAGGCCCGCCACAACCTCCACAGACGGCGACAATGGCCCGAGTCAGGCGTACAAAAGGGGCCACAGCCTAAGCCACGCGACTAATAACCCGACAACATGCGAGCACGTCGAGACCAACTACGAGTCCTGGAAGACAGGCGAAGGGAAGATGTGCGCGTCACTATCGAACGATGCCACAAAACGCGCCGCTAGTCTGATAGGTGCAACGACCCCGACGTCGACGAGCCCATGCCCGGTGAAGGCAGGTACCTGCCTTTCAAGGTGGGTGCCCCGCCTTCACTCGCGAGTGCGATAGTCTATTGGCCATCTGCTTGCATGTTCAAGCCAGAGATACCAGAAAAGTACGATGGAAGATTGAACCCGACAGAGTTCTTGAGTATCTACACCATCATTGTTCAAGCTGCCGGGGGAAGAGATGAGAAGGTGTTCGCCAACTACTTCCCTTTTACACTTAAGCCAAACGTGAGGTCATGGCTGATGCATATGCCGGAGAGCTCCATCTCGACCTGGGCTGACTTGTGCTATGAGTTTGTTGGTGCCTTCACGTGCGGCCATCAAGAACCAGGGCAGCCTAGCAACTTGCAGCTTCTACCTTAGAAGGAAGGAGAAAGTTTGCGGAAGTACATGCAAAGGTTTATCCGGCTGCATAGGAACATTCCAAATGTCCACCCTGTAGCTGTGATAACTGCATTCCAGTCCAATGTGCGTAACAGCATGATACATTCTAAATTAATGTCCAGTTGCCCAAGACTGGGAATGATCTATACACTCTGTGGATAAGTGTGCCCAAGTAGAGGAGGGGAGGCGACTCCCCGATGAAGGAGATGGTGTCAACGTTGACTCAGAGGAGGACGACGACACCACTAGTCAGAAGAAGAAGCGCAAAAATAAGCGCAAGGACAAAGCAGTGATGGCCGTTGAAGGATCGAGCACACCTAGTACTCGCAAGAAGGCCAAGACCAAGGCTCCCGGCATGGAATTTGCCACGTGCACTGATTGCCGGGAAGTCGCGGCGGCCGAGAAGGCTGGGAAGACTGACGGGCCATACTGCAAGATCCATTGGACTAAGGGCCATGATCTTCAAGAGTGTCACCAAGTTGAACAGCTCATCAAGAAGCAGAAAGTTGAGTACGACAAGCATGACAAAGAGCGAGACCAAAATGGCCTTGGCAGGAAGGACCGAGGCGGCAGAGCAGGTCGCCCCGGCAAAGCTCCTTAGTATCAAGGGAAACCCGTCAGAGGCAGCGAGAAGAACGAATGCGATGATGAGAGTGATGAAGGAGATCAAGAGGAAACCAGCAAGCAGGAGTTCCAGAAAGCCATTGACGCCCTATGCATTGATGGGGGTGCATCCTTGCACTCCTCTCACCGCCAACTTAAACAGTCAGCGCGTGAGGTCAGTGTCGTGGAGCAAGCGGCATATTCTTGGAAGCCACTCAAGTTGTCCCGCGCGCCCATCATCTTTGATGAACAGGATGACCCTGACTGCACTACCGCGGTAGGATGTTTGCCGTTGGTGGTCTCACCAATGATCTGCAACCTTAAGGTCACAAAGATTTTGGTTGACAGTGGGGTCGGGTTGAATCTGATTTCTCCCGAGGTCATTAGCAAACTCCAGATAGCAGGTGAAGAGCTCAAGGTTACTGGTACTTTCCAAGGGATTAACCCCGGCAGTAGTCATCCTAAGGGGAAGATCATGCTGCCGGTGATGTTTGGGGGGGGGAGTTAAACTACTAGACTGAGAATATCGTGTTTGATGTGGTCGACCTCCCCCTGCTGTATAATGGAATCCTTGGGCACCTAGCCTTGGCCAAGTTCATGGCAGCATCCCACTATGCCTACAACACTCTGAAGATGCCAGGGCCAATGGGTGTCATTTCCATTCCACCAGACAAGAAAGACACAATCATATGCGTGGATAAGATGTATCAGGAAGCAATCATTGCACACTATGCGGAAACCATTGCTCCCGCCAAGGGAAGCAAGAAAAAGTACAGAGCTAGCAAGGATGCCAGCAAAGAATCCGAGAAGCACACCTCTTTGGAGTGCGTTGCGCCTGTTGATGACTTGCCGAAGAGTTCCAATAGCAAGAGATCCAAAGCTGCTCCACCCGCTGTGAAGAAGGTCCCAGCAGAGCTGGCTGGCGCTGATGGTATGTTTACTATCAGTACCACCCTCGATGACAAATATGAAAGCACGCTCGTTGCCTTCCTGCGGGCGAATGTCGATGTGTTTGCTTGGAAACCATCTGACATCCCCAGTGTTCCCAGGGAGGTAATCGAGCACCACCTAGCTGTCTGCCCGCACGCCCGGCCCGTCAAGCAGAAGGTCTCAAAGCAAGCTTTGGAGCGACATTAGTTTATTGCCGAAGAGTTCAAGAAACTTGAGGTGTCTGGTTTGGTGATAGGAGTATTGCATCCAACGTGGTTAGCAAATCTATTGGTGGTGCGCAAGGCGAATGGGAAATAGAGGCTTTGCATAGATTTCACAGATCTGAATAAAGCATGCCCGAAGGACCCATTCCCCTTGTCACGCATCGACCAGATTGTGGATTCCACCTCCGAGTGTGACCTACTTTTCCTTCCTCGATGCCTACTCCAGATACCACCAGATTTTCATGTCCAAGGAGGATGAAGAGAAGACTGCATTCATAACCCCATGCGGTACATACTGTTTTGTACGGATGCCCTTTGAGTTAAAGAGCGCTAGGTCCACTTTTCCAAGACCAGTACAGATTGGCTTTTGAGTCCCAGCTGCACAGAAATAGTGAAGCCTACATGGATGATATAGTGGTCAAAACCAAGGACAGATCGACTCTCATTCAAGACTTGGAAGAGACCTTTGCAAATCTACGCAAGATCAACTTAAAGCTGAACCCAGAGAAGTGTGTGTTTGGCGTTCCTTCTGGCAAGCTACTTGGCTTCTTTGTGTCCCATCGGGGGATAGAGGCCAACCCCAACAAGATCAAGGCTATTGAGCATATTCAAGCACCCAAGACAGTTAAAGATGTGAGGCGTTTGACTGGATGTGTTGCCGCACTGAGAAGGTTCATTTCCTAGTCTGCCGAGTGCGCCCTGCCGTTCTTCAAAATCTTGAAGAAGGCAGGGTTGTGCAGTGGACCCAGAGGCAGACCCTTCACTACAAGATTTGATGACCTATCTTTCCTCTGTTCCCACCTTGGTCGCTCCTAAACCACAAGAGTTGTTGCTGCTATATCTAGCAGCAACCAATCAAGTGGTTAGCATGGCGTTGGTGGCACATCAGGAAGTGGATGAAGTAGCAGTCGCAACCACTGTCCCCTCTGGAGATGAAAGTGAACTTATCCCGACAAGGTCAGATGCAGATCAGAGTAAGGAGGAGCGTGGCAATGGGGACAATTCCAAGGTCGCGACAAGGAAGAAGGTGGTGCAGTGGCCAGTGTACTTTGTCAGGCCCCTGCTACAGGGGGCTAGGTCGAGGTATTATGGTGCCCAAAAGTTGATTTTTGGCCTCATCATGGCCTCAAGAAAACTACACCACTACTTCCAAGCCCATGAGATCACGGTAGTCACCCGCTTCCCCTTGCAACACATACTTAGAAACCCCGAGGCCACTGGCTGAATAGTGGAATGGGATTTGGAGTTATCCAGCTTTGCTTTGAAGTTTGAGAGCACGGAGCAGAGCACTAGCAGAGTTCATTACGGAGTGGACACCTACCCCTGACGAAGAAGTGCTGGAGACAGTTATCCCCGGCAAGGAGGTGCCCCAAGAGTGGGTCATGTACTTTGATGGTGCCTTCTCCCTATAGGGTGCAGGAGCTGGTGTGCTTCTCGTTACTCCCACTTGGGAGCACCTCAAGTACGTCGTTCAAATGCATTTCCCTTGGGATAAGGCTACCAACAACACTGAAGAGTATGAAGGGCTCCTTGTCGTGCTCAGGATCACAACATAATTGGGAATCAAGAAGTTGATCATCCGCGGAGATTCGCAACTTGTGGTGAGGCAAGTAAACAAGGATTATCAAAGCCCATTGATGGAGTCATACGCCGAGGAAGTGAGAAAGTTGGAGGAGTGCTTTGATGGATTGCCACGTGAGGAAAACAACATTGCGGATCATCTATCAACGTGTGCTAAGCAAAAACTCCCTGTGGAACCAGGGACTTTTGTTCTCCGTCTGACCCAACCCTCCGTATCACCGGGAACAATGTCCCGAAAGAGCAGGAAACTAGACTCCGGCAAGCCTCTCTAGGCAGAGCTTCCCGAAGCCCCCAGCAGAGAGCTTGGCGGGAACAACTCCTCTCCGATTGGTGAGATGCACCCTCCCGCCAAACTGTCAATCCTTGCGTTTGAGGCGTGCGCTCTCATGAACGAGGAGGTGCCGCTAGTCCTTGTTGTCGAGTGTCGTGTTACAAAAACAGGGGCGTATGTTTCCCCCTGACTTGTGCACGGATAGCAAAGCCACCAACCCGACAGGATTACAACGATCAAGCCAAGGCCAAACGCAAGTGATCGACACTTTGAGAAATCAGAGTGCATATCAAGAGGACCAAGTCAAGCCAAAGGAAGCAAGATAACATTAAGGGAAAACATCCCTTGCTGGAAAGGCGAGCCTGGTGAGGTCAAGGTGGACCCAAGTGTAAGAATCAAGACCGTCCCAGCACGCCTGCCAGGCACAACAAAGGCAAACCACCCTGCCAGGGCTCCACCGCTCCACCTCACAATGACGCAATTCCTCGATCGGTGCGGTCTCAAGCCCCCAAGTCACTGAGTGGCTGTTTTCTGCCACATGGCAGCCACTTCCTATGGAAAACACCTCCAAATGACACCCGTCCAGCGACGTGTGAGGTAGACAGGCAAGAAGGTGGCAGAACAGCCCGAAAAGGCTTGCCGGGCATTCCATGATGCGATGCTAAGCGGCACATTTAATGCGCTCTGTCCTGCGTGCAGAGTTAGGTATGATAGCACTGTTCGCTATCTAATCAGTGCATAATGTTTGATTTTCCACTGTGGTGACCCCTTGATCTATAAAAGGAGGCCCATGGCAACCGTACAAGGGATTCAGACCCCTGTATACTCATACGCGCATAGCTGCTCCCGCCCCGCGGCAACCATGCCGGGCAAGAGCAATGCGTTCTCCACCACAGTCCACCATCAATCCACCAAAGCAGGAGTAGGGTTTTACACCTCTCGGTGGCCCTAACCTGGGTAGAAATTGCCCACGTGATCTCTGTCGTGCTGCGTGACGTTCTCTGCTCTTTGTGCAACATGCCCATTCCCCCTGCCGAACCAAAAGGGGCTCATGGCCCCATAGGTGGCCGTGGTTTCCCATGACATCTTTGGCGCGCCAGGTAGGGGTAGGTGCACTTGCGCGAACCCGAGAAGTGTACGTAACGCGTCATGTTCATCATCATTTTCTTCATCGATGGCTTCATCATCCGTGACGCTGAGAAAAGGCGGGGGTGATGGGAACGGAGAGGGGAAGAAATATCGCTTCCCCCGCACCCCATTCGGCCTCCATCGCCTCCCTCCACCGCAGCTGCTGTAGTGACAAGGATCAATAGCAACAGCGGCAAATCGACCCCTGCAGTTCAGGCGGCGTGATCACCATGCCAACTCCGTCCAGGGCAAAGGGACAAAGTGTGTTGGTACAGGGTTTCCCTTTCCACCATTCTCATTTATCGACAATTGAGACACTCTAGGTTTAGCATCATCGACGTTGATGAGCACCACGCGGAACTTGGTTCAGTATTTACCCTACTCAAGGAAATCTTGAATGGAGCGCTGGTGCGAATCCATTGATCGACTCCCCGGCAAGTGTGCTCTGGCAAGGCTGTCCGCATTAGCGTAACTTTTATGCTAGCCACCACCAGATTATTTGAAAAGCATAGAGTGGGGGAGGGAAAAACCGTTCGTACCTTGCATTGCATCCTGCCACTACAAGATTTATGATTTTCTCTTATCTGCCGCTACCGGGATCCTGAGAACTACGCACATGGCATCCATCCATCCCGAAGCATGCGAACACGGTGAGCGATCGCAGCAGAAAGGGATGGGAGGAAGCGAAGACAAAAGCTAAGTTGATGCAATTATCGCTCCCTTATGAGTTTAAGATTTTGCATTTCTTTATCCCTTGGGTACTGAAGTGTTTGCATGAGGAAATCCTCCGTGTGATGGCACCTTGCTAGTCTTTTTGTCTGCACCCTCATTCTGTTCTGAGCCTGCTCGAAGAATGAGTGGCTTCGTCGAAAGCTACCATGAAAAAACCTGCCGAGGTGCATTCACGCCAAGATGACTGCTAAGGCCTGACCCTTAGGACAATCGGGACAAATATGATACCGTCAAGCAACCAAAACATACATAAGGACTAATCATACGAACATCGATGAGTGAATTCTAAAGGGATAAACACGCAATCAAAGACTAAGAAAAAACATCAGTTCCTCATATGCATGAATAAAACGGTGTCTAAATACGGAACATGCATCATGTTTTGTTTTAGGACAACACGATGGCAAAGATAGTTTAACGAAGGGCCTGGCAACCGCGCAGAGCCGTTGGGATGGAAAGGGCCTTCAAGTGGAGTAGCTTTCTCCTTGGCAGCGAGAACATCCGCACCCACTGGCGGCTTCTTGAAGCCATCAACATTGTCGAGGTCCAGATGGCGGCAGGCGATGTTGCTCAGAACAATGAAGAGGGTGTTGCGGGCAAGCTTCCAGGATTCAATCACAAAGCGACCAGCCCTTCCCTCTTCATGTGCTTTCAGCTTGTTGATTAACTCATTGTAGAAGACCCCTTGCTTGACGCTGGGGTCCTCCTGCCTGCTAGCCGAGAAAACTGGCCCTTCCATGCCCATCACCACGATCTGAGCAGTGAGACGCCTGGCAATGTCGATCAAGCTCTTGATCTAGATGTCGACCTGCTCGGAATGATTCTCCAGCTTGTCCTCTACATCCTTCCCAAGACGCCTGGAGGTATCCATGTCTTTTGTCAGCTGCTGTTCGCGGGCTCCGCTGGATACTGCTAAGATCTCCATGGTGTCGATCCTGGCCTTCAGGTCTTTAATGGTGTTGTTGGCATCCTCGAGGCCTTGACTCTTGGAGGAGAGCTGTGATTGTATATCCTTCAGAAGGGTCTCTGCTTTTTGTACCTCCTCCCTAAGGGTCATCACCACTTTGGCACTCCCGGCAAGCTCTTCAGTCAGTTTGGCTACCTGTTGGTCGAGGTCGGTCCTGGCAGTGGATGCGCGGTAAGGTGGTCAGTGAGTTTCTTTATCTGAGTGGCCGAATCAGCAGCAAGGGCATCTAGAGGGGCTTTATGATTGTCGTCCATCTCTTTGGTGCGATGCTGCATGAGGGATTCCAGGTCATCGTCCTTGGCACGGAGGGTGGCCTCAAGTCTCTCCTCCCGGGAAGAGATTTCCTGCTCCCTGGCATCTAGAAGCGCTTTGCACTCCGCCATGCGGGCCTCCCGGGAAATGACATCCTCCCTCGCCATCGAGATGGTCTTCTGCTATTTCATCAGGACCTAGAACTGCTTGCCATGACAGTCGTGTAGATTGTTACCCTTTTCCCTTAGTTGCTGGTCCACCATGTTGGCAGACTTGCGTTGCTCTTTGAGCACCTGCCACTTCTGATTGTGCTGCCCCTGCATGTCCTTAATGTCGGCTGCCATGGATTCCAGAAAGGACATGTCCATCAAAACTATGACGGAGTCGTCCGCTTCATCGACCCGTTGATACAACGAGGCCAGAATGCGCCAAAGCTCTCCATCAAGCTCTGTGCCCATCGCCGTTGATGAGCCGGGGGCTTTGAGCCTAGGCTGCGCCAGCACCAATGCCAACTGGCCCGAAGCTGGCGGCGAGGCCTCCGCCACGGTTCCAAATGAGGGGATGGGCCCATGATTTGAAGGGGGACTTTCTCCTCGATCATTGCCCCTCCCCTGGCGCGTTGTCAAGAGTCTACTTCATTTCTTTTGGGGGCTCATGGACGCTCCCGGCAGCATGCCCCTGCTCCTCCGCAATAGCAATCTTGGCGGCTTCATTCGCGGCATCTCTCCTTATGTTGGCCACTTCCTCCGGCAATTCAGGCTCTTCGGTCTGAGGGACTTCAAGCAAAGACAACGAGCAATAATGAAAAGAAGTGTAAGTTTTGGAGAACCAGAAGCATGGGATAGGATGTTAAAAGAAAGAAGCAAAGAGAAGGAGCGAATCAGTTACCTAGAGTGGTCTGCCGAGTAGAAGCTTCAGTCTCCCCGGCAACTTCAGCTGCCGGGTCGTGATCTTCGTCCCCTACCATGACGACCGCGGCATCGTCCTGGGCAAGGCCTCTCGTAGGAGCCGTCGCCGGGGGCTCGTCATCTTGACTAACAGGCTGGGTGAGCCCCTCTTGGAGGGACTCGCCCTGGGTCATCTCTCCCCCTCCTCCAACCGAGGTGGCCCGGGGGCTCTCCTGCGTCACTTTCCACGGGAGGGACCAAGCCTGTGCTTTCATGCCGGGGGTTGGGCTAGGGGCTTGGTCGCGGGTCGCTCGTGCTGCTCCCCACCAACCCTGCGCCCTCCATGGTCTTTGGCAAATCCGCACACTTGAGCTTTTTTGACCGATGGATGAGGGTCTCCATCTCCTCCCCCTCTTCCCTATCAGTAGTAGCAAGCAAAAGATCAGTCAAGAAGAAATAAGCATGTGTACGGAAGCTACTACAAGAGGAAGGGATTATTTCTCTCTTACTCCTCGTCAATGAGCATCGAGCTCAGCTCAAACTCAATGAGCGGTGAAGGCGCCCGACCTCTCTTCTGGGGCAGAAGAACGGGGTTCCCCGGCAACTTTGGGCTCTGCTGAGGCGCAGGGGACTCCGAAGAAGACGAGTCCTGTGAGGAGCTCGAGCCTGATTGGGAGATGGAGTCAACTCCCGTGGCCGCAAAGTGCTTGGGGGGAGGGGTTTTAACCCTAGCAAGACGGGAGGATTGCCGGCGCACCACATCCTACTTGGTGCTCTTGGTTGCTATCTTATTCACCTTTTTGGCGGGAGGAGCAGGATCGGGAACCATCACTCCTGGATCAGCTCGCCTACAGGGGCGTTGATCTAAGATTGTCTATGTTTGCTGGAGGGCCCGCCGTTAGCCACTCCTCTTCGAGCTCCCCTGCCTCCACAACCTCCTCCTCCTGCAGGACCTCTACTACCGTGGTGTACAAAGCCTCGATCATGGAAGGTTCGTCCCCGGCAGGATCCTCCCCGGCAACCTCTTCCGTGGCTTGCATAACGCTTCCGCCGTGGGAGGAACCTTCGTCCTCAGCTTTCCCTTTTCCCTTCACCGCCTTTCTAGCCTTCGCCATCGCGACAGCCCGGAATGCTATGTCTTCCTCCAGCCTCTTCCTGATGTACACCTCCTCCACCGTGGAGGTGCACATGTACATTCTGGTTTCCACCTTGGTAGCTCTCTCCACCAGAGTAGAGGACTAGGCGAGCTCTTCGTCGAGTGTGGGTAATTTCCAGTCACCCGCAACTCCATGGGCACTGCAATCTGGCATCCACTTCAATATATGGTCCCTAGCGAAATTGATTTTCATTGGGATGACATTTGCCGGCAGCTTGAATAGCCGAAGCGGACAAATAGTTGGTCGCACAACCAGGCATGGCCGTAGACTAACAGATTATTGGACAGACCAGGGAGCAATTCCTTTTCTGCAGCGGCGAGATGCGACGAAGGAGCCTTCTCATCTTGGATCATCGCCGCGGTCGACGCACTCCGTCCGCACTTGGCAGAAATCTGGAGCCTTCTCATCTTGGATCGAGGTTCAATCTGCTCTCCATTCCTCTCGTCAGCAGCGCTGTTGGCCTAAGGGATAGCCCCAGGTTTCTCTTAACACCCATGGCATCCAGCTGATATTCCCAGATCGGTGAGCTCTGTTCTCCACCCACAGGACGAAATAGTGCATGAACAAATCAACGTTGGGAGCAATACTAACAATGTTCTCACACAAATAGACGAAAATCGCCATGCATGCCATTGCATTTGGCGTGAAATCCAGAAGATGGAATCCATAGATCACCATCATCGCTTTGAAGAAATCCGATAAATGTGGACAGAGGACATAGATGAAGTACGCACAGAAGAATTGGTATGAATCCGGTGGGTCTTCTTTCCCTTCCGCTAGAACTTTGGGAGCACCGTGCCCTTTCGGGACTTCCCTCCCCCACAGGTATCCATACCTTGCTTCAAGCACCCGCCATCTAGATTCGACAAGAAGAAGACAACGTCTCCTCTCCGTCTCATGTCCATCTCCGTTGCTCTCTTGCTTCCCTCAACGGCCGCCTCTTTCATGGTGGTCGTCCGCTTCCCTTTGGCAGTGGCTTTCTTCCCCATTCCCTCAAGCTCTAGCGAAGATGGGGAGAAAGTTGGGTGGAGGACCGACGGCAGATACGGGCAAGGAGGGGAGACGGTTGTTTTGCTTGCGGAAGAAGATGATGGGGGTGCAGAACGAGCAGTGGATGAGCGGTACCCTCCCATGTCCCCCTTTCTTAAGGAAAGGACGTGGGGGAGGGCGCGATGCTTCAGAAAGTTACCGTTTCGCATCAACTTCTCTAATCCCACTACTCCACGACCCGCGGTAAATACGCGTAGTGGACGTTGGATTGACTAGTTATCGTGACAAATCGCTACACGCGCAACGCTTTCTCGCTAGGTGTCCTTGCACTGTTTTGGGGCCTAACCCAACGTGCCCAGCGGCACGTACGGCTCAGGCCCGGGGTCTTATATCGAGGTACAATAACATGGGCGTATGTTTCCCCCTGATTTGTGCACGGATAACAAAGCCACCAACCCGGCAGGATTACAACGACCAAGCCAAGGCCAAGCACAAGAGATCAGCTCCTTGAGAAATCAGAGTGCAGATCAAGAGGACCAAGTCAAGCCAAAGGAAGAAAGATGCCATTAAGGGAAAATCTCCCTTGCCTGGAAGGCGAGCCTGGCAAGGTCGAGGTGGCCCCAAGAGTAAGCATCAAGACAGTCCCGACAGGCCTACCGGGCACAACAAAGGCAAACCACCCTGCCAGGGCTCGACTGCTCCACCTCACAGCGACACCAGTCCTCAATCGGTGCGGTGTCAAGCCCCCAAGTGAGGAAGTGGCTGTTTTTAACCACGTGACAACCACTTCCTACAGAAAACACCTCCAAATGACACCCGTCCAGCGACGTGTCAAGCATATATGCGAGAAGGTGGCAGAACAGCCTGGCAAGGCTTGCCGGGCATTCCATGATGTGATGCTAAGCGGCGCATTTAATGCGCTCCGTCCTGCTTGCAGAGTTAGGTATGATAGCATTGTTCGCTATCTAATCAATGCATAATGACTAATTTGCCACTGTGGTGCCCCCTTGATCTATAAAAGGAGGCCCATGGCAACCGTAGAAAGGATTCGGACCCCTGTATACTCATACGCGCGTAGCTGCTCCCGCTCTGAGGCAAGCCTGCTGGGCAAGAGCACTGCGTTCTCCATCATAGTCCACCATCAATCCACCAAAGCAGGAGTAGGATTTTACGCCTCGCGGTGGCCCGGACCTGGGTAAAAACTGCCCGTGTGATCTCTGCCGTGCTGCGCGACGTTCTCCACTCTTTGTGCAACATGCCCATTCCCCCTGCAAAACCAAAAGGGGCACATGGCCCCATAGGTGGTCGTGGTTTCCCATGACATCGAGGCTCGGGCTCCAACTTGGGCGCGACACATAGTCCATTTCCTCCAAACATGAGAACTTCCTAAAGAGCAAGAAGAAGCGGAAAGAGTAGCCCGGAGGGCTAGTCTATATCAGTTCATTGATGACACGCTATACAGAAGAAGGCCCAACTGTGTGAAATTGAAGTGCATTTGCCGGGGAGAAGGAAAGGAACTGTTGGCAGAGATACACATGGGTATGTGTGGCTCCCACATTGGATCAAGGGCCTTGGTTGGAAGAGCTTTCCAGCAAGGTTTCTACTGGCCAACAGCCCTCTAAGATGTAATCGAGCTAGTCACCAAGTGTGAAGCCTGCTAGTTCCACTCCAAGAATATCCATCAGCTTGCTTAAGCTCTCCAAACGATCCCTTTGTCATGGCCATTTTCGGTCTGGGGTATCGACATCTTGGGCCCCTTCCCTCGTGCTAGCTAGAGCTTTGAATTCTTGTACATTGCAATCGACAAGTTTACAAAGTGGCCGGAAGTGGAGCATGTGAGGAAGGTGACCGCACAGTCAACTATCAAGTTCTTGAAATGATTGGTGTGCTGTTTCGGAGTACCCGCCAAGATCATCACTGACTATGGCACCCAGTTCACAAGCCACGTCTTCATGCAATACATTCATGCCTCCGGAAGTAAGATCTCATTTTCCTTTGTTGCCCATCCCAAAAGCAACAGAAGAGCTGAGAGGGCGAACATTGAAGTGCTGCGAGGTCTCAAAACAAGAACATTTGATAGGCTACAGAAGTGTGGCAGGCGATGGATTGACGAGCTATCGGTGGTTCTTTGGTCCCTCCGTACAACACGAAATCGAGCTACCGGCCAGACTCCCTTCTCCCTAGTCTATGGGGCAGAAGCAGTGATCCCCATGGAACGCATATATGGATCACCTCGAGTACTTACCTATGATGAAGCAACACAAGAACAGCACCAGCGTGATGATGCTGTGCTACTTGAGGAGAACTGTCTCTGGGCTGCTATGCGTGCTGCATGCTACCAGCAAGCCCTGCAGCACTATCACAACCGCAGGGTTCATGCCTGGAGCTTTGAGGACGGAGACCTTGTCCTTAGGCGTGTTCAGTCTGCCAAGGGTACAAACAAGTTGACGCCAAATTGGGAAGGTGCTTACCGGGTAGTATGAGTCACCAGACCCGGCGCAGTCCATTGGAGATCGGAGATGGCATTCAGTTGCAAAACCCATGGAACATTGAGCATCTCCGTAAGTTCAACCCATAAGGCACAGCTGTCGGGCCCTGCCCGACAGCCATCCTTTTGTACAAGCCTTGCCGATGTTGCATGTAACTCTTTGTACAAAGCCAGGCGTAGACCCTGAGAAACAGATAAATAAACTTAGCACTGGGGGCCCCAAAGAAGATTGCATCCATGCATAAGCATATCATGAGCATAGCATGATCATGTAGATAAGATCACATGTACCTCTATTTTCATCTGCACTAAACTGGAGAGTTCTTGCTGCGGACTCGGTCCTGAAGAGAAGAAATGAAGATGAGCCTATGTAATGATCCCCGACAAGCTAAACAGATAAGTTCCTTCTTATCAATACCTGTTCTATAAAGTGAAAACTTGTGCATATGAAAACCTTGCTACCTTCAAAACATAGGTGCTCCTACCCTTTGACCCGAACGCTGCTTCGGTCAGGATGGTCGCAGTGGCCTTTGATGGAAAAGGTTCAACGACGGGCTGGTCCCTTTTTGTAGTCTTGTGCTCGGCAGGCCTAGCCCCGTGGCAACAAACTAAGGGCTCCGGTAGGATAGCCTGCCGGGGAAAACTTATTTACTTAAATGTATAGAGTCATTCCACCTCTACATGTACATGATACATGCACAAGTACCCGACAAGGCTTGTCTTTTTCATTAATATGCTGATAAGCAAGTACAAATCTTACAAAACACAAACATGGATAAAGAAGAGTACATAATTTAGAGTAAAGTTTGGCCGATACCTGGCGAAGGTGATGGTGAAGAGAGCGGCGGAGATAACCCCCTGGTCACCGCCACTAGGGCCAGTAGGACGCGGTAGGGCGAATGAAGCCAGAACCCACGAGGAAGCCTATCGGGGTCTAGCCGGAAGGCTGCTGGAGGAGCCGGAGGCACCATCCACACCTCCACATCCAACTCCCCGGAAAATTGCTTTGCCTGAGAGGAGACGCAGGTGCAGATGGTGGTGCCGCCGCCTGACAGTGATGGTGCGGCTAGCGTTCATCCGGAGTCGGAGCTGTCGCCCTCCCCATCGACACCGTCATCCTCGCCGTCACTGTACTCCTCGTTGCTAGCGCTTGAGGAGGAGATTTCGTCGTCGGTCAAGCACTCCGCGCAGCATCCCCTCATGTGCAGCTTCAATGCATGCGGCTGTTCAAGCTCCATCACCCTCGCAAATGGAGTGGGGAGACGGAGGCGGCCGCATGGAGACCTATGCAGTCTGATGATGAACTCCAATGGCTGATGTCCGACATGGCCCTCCATTGGAGGTTGAGCGGCTGGCGAAGGGAAGACCAGGGCACCCCCCGTCCTCCTCGACCCCAAGCACCACGACGGCTGTGACCTCATCCTCTCCCACCTCCTCTCATGACGGGCTCCGGCCCCACGTCTTTAGTAGGAAGACGGAGGCGCTGCCGAGTAGAAGCTCTCGTCGCTGCTAACGGAACACCGCCACACCCCGGCCCCTTACCATGGTGGACGGGGACTGCTAAGGAAAAGGAAGGACAAATATGTGAAGAAGCGCCCTGTCCCGCGTTCCTTTTTATATGCGAACGGGGCAGGGGGGCTGGCTCTTTACCCTGGAGGTAGTCGCCCCGCTCCTCCAGTATGGCTCCCCCGTGCCATCAACGGCTCGAGGAATCTAAGCCCACCCCATTCGCCAATCCGCGACGCCTGGTTTTCTGCCATGGCGCTCATTCCCGTGCCATCTGCATCCGCACCAACCTTGCACGATGCATGCAAAACACGTGGTGGAAGTACTAGGGACGGGAAAACTAGTGGACTGGCAGTTCTGCCCCATGAACGTGGGACGTGGGTAGCCCGTGGATCGTGGCCCACTAACTCCCTCACAACGTCTTGCACGATGCATGGGAAAACCAGAAACTGACTCAAGCATAGGTTAATGAAGAAGCAAAGAAGATCTAAAGGGTCAAGCTGCCACCACCCTCTCGCGTGTGTACTGCACAGGGCCTACCCCGACGACGCTCGGCAGGTGTTTGGACTAGGCCTAGGGGCTCCTGTCAATACAACAAACCCCATGTGTGTTGCCCGGACTGTACACAGGCTTAAGAGCAAGGTTGCAACGTCCAAGACACAAGTCGAAGAGATAGCTCTTTGAGGAATTAAAGGGCAGATCGAGAAGACCAAGGCCAACCAAAGGAGGAAGATATCACTAAGGAAAAACCTCCCTTGCTAGGAAGGTGAGCCTGGCGAGGTCGAGGTTGCCCCGAAGACAAGTCTCAAGACTGCCCCGGCAAGCTTGTCGAGGACGACGAGGGCGGATTACCCCGCCAAGGCTCCACCGCTCCACCTCACAGCAACACAAGTCACCTATCAAACCGGGGTCGAGCCCCCAAGTGACTAAGTGTCTGTTATTTGGCACGTGGCAGCCATTTCCAAAGGAAATCACCTCCAAATGACACCCGTCCAGGAACGTGTCACGTAGGCAGGCGAGAAGGTGGCCGAACGTCACAGCAAGGCTTGCTGGGCTACACTACGATGTGACACTAAGCGGCGCATTTAGTGTGCTTTGTCCTATCTACAGAGTTAGCTATTATAGCACTGTTTGCTATCTAATCAGTACGCAATAACTAATTTGCCATTGAGGTTACACATTGACCTATGAAAGGAGGGCCGTGATAATCTTAGAAAGGATTCGGACCCCGGTGTACTCATACGCGCGTAGCTGCTCTCGTCCCAAGGCAAACTTGCTGGGCAAGAGAGTTGCTTATCCTCACGCCCCCTCATCAATCCACCAAAGCAGGAGTAGGGTTTTATGCCTCGCAGCAGCCTGAACCTGGGTATAAACTGCCCTTGTGATCGCTGTTGTGCTGCTCTACGCCCTCCGCTCTTTGTGCAATGTGCTCTTCCCCCTAGTCAAACCACAAGGGGCCGATGGCTCCATTTGTGGTCGTGTTTTCCCACGACACAATGGGTTAAGCTTGTGGGAGTTGATACATCTCCATCGTATCTACTTTTCCAAACTATTTTCCCCTTGTTTTGGATTCTAATTTGTATGATCTGAATGGAACTAACCCGGACTGACGTTTTTTTAGCAGAATTTCCTTGGTGTTATTTTTGTGCCGAAATAAATGTTCTCGGAATGACCTAAAAATTGACGGATAATATTATCGGAATATATAAAAAATGCTGGCGAAATAAACAACCAAAGGGGGTCCACCCATTAGCCACAAGCCAGGGGGCGCCCCCCTATGGCGTAACCTGGCGGCTTGTGGGCCCCGTGGACCTCCTTCGATCCTAACTCCAACTCTATATATTCACATCCAAAGAGAAAAAAAATTAGAGAGAAGGATTGATCGCCTTTTACGATACGGAGTCACCGCCACCCGATGTTCTTCATCGGGAGGGCTGATTTGGAATCCGTTCGGGCTTCCAGAGAGGGGGATCCGTTGCCATCATCATCACCAACCTTCCTCCATCACCAATTTCATGATGCTCACCGCCATGCGTGAGTAATTCCGTCGTAGGCTTGCTGGACAGTGATGGGTTGGATGAGATTTATCATGTAATCGAGTTAGTTTTGTTAGGGTTTGATCCCTAGTATCCACTATGTTCTGAGATTGATGTTGCTATGACTTTGTTATGCTTAATGCTTGTCACTAGGGCCCGAGTGCCATGATTTCAGATCTGAAACTATTATGTTTTTATGAATATATTTGTGTTCTTGATCCGATCTTGCAAGTTTTAGACACCTATTACGAGTTATGATCTGCATACCCCAAGCTGACAATAATTGGAATTCTTTCCGGTGATTACCGTAGTTTGAGGAGTTCATGTATTCACTAAGTGCTAATGCTTTGCTCCGGTTCTCTATTGAAACGAGGCCTTAATATCCCTTAGTTTCCATTAGGACCCCGCTGCCACAGGAGGGTAGGACAAAACATGTCATGCAAGTTCTTCTCCATAAGCACATATGACTATATTCAGAATGCATGCCTACATTATATTGATGAATTGGAGCTAGTTTTGTGTCACCCTAGGTTATAACTGTTGCATGATGAATGCCATCCGACATAATAATCAATCACTGATCTATTGCCTATGAGCTTTTCACATATTGATCTTTGCTAAGTTACTTTGCCGTTTCCACTGTCATGATTGCTACAAAATTGTTACTGTCACTTTTCTCTCCATTACTGTTACTTCCATATTACTTTGCTACTAATTATTTTTTTGCAGATAGTAAGTCTTTCAGGCGTGGTTGAATTGACAACTCAACTGCTAATACTTGGGAATATTCTTTGTCTCCCCTTGTGTCGAATCAATACATTTGGGTTGAATGCTATACCCTTGAAAACTATTGCGACCCCCTGTACTTGTGGGTTATCAGGACCCAAGCCTGAAACTGAGTACTTCTATTGCAAGAGAATGCTACCTCTTGAGCTTGCGTCGGTTTTCCCTTGAAGAGGAAAGGGTGATGCAGCAAAGTAGTGTAAGTATTTCCCTCAGTTTTGAGAACCAAGGTATCAATCCAGTAGGAGACGATGCACAAGTCACCAAATACATGCACAAACAATCAAGAACTTGCAACCAACGAGATAAAGGGGTTGTCAATCCCTTCACAGTCACTCACGAAAGTGAGATCTGATAGAGATAATAAAGTAAATATTTTTGGTATTTTTGATGTAGATATTGGAAAGTAAAGATTGAAAAATAGTAGATAGGAAACCAGCAAGATGTAAATGAGATTTAATAATATGGAAAAGAGACCCGAGGGCCACAGGTTTCACTAGTGGCTTCTCTCAAGATAGCATATATTACGGTGGGTGAACAAATTACTGCCGAGCAATTGACAGAAAAGCTCATAATTATGATGACATCTAAGGCAATGATCATGAAGATAGGCATCACGTCCGTGTCAAGTAGACCGACTCCTGCCTGCATCTACTAATCCACACATTGACTGCTATCCAGCATGCATCTAGAGTATTAAGTTCATAAAGAACAGAGTAACGCATTAAGCAAGACATGATGTACAGGAATTAACTCAAGCAATATGATGAAAATCCCATCTTGTTATCCTCAATGGCAACAATATGATATGTGCCTTGCTGCCCCTACTATCACTGGGAAAGGACGCCGCAAGATTGAACCCAAAGCTAAGCACGTCTCCAATGGCAAGAAAGATCAATCTAGTAGGCCAAACTAAACCAATAATTCGAAGATACTTGAAAACATATCAAATCATGCATATAAGAATTCAGAGAAGAACCAAATAATATTCATAGATAATCTTGATCATAAATCCACAATTCATCGGATCTCAGAAAATACACCACAAAAGAGTATTACATCAAATAGATCTCCAAGAACATCGAGGAGAACTTTGTATTGAGAATCAAAGAGAGAGAAGAATCCATCTAGCTAATAACTATGGACCCGAAGGTTTGTGGTAAACCACTCACGCTTCATCGGAGAGGTAATGGTGTTGATGTAGAAGCTCTCCGTGATCGAATGCCCCTCCGGCAGATCGCGGGAAAAGGCCCCAAGATGCGATCTCATGGGTACAAAAGGTTGTGGCGGTGGAAAAGTGGTTTCGTGGCTCCCCCTGATGTTTTTGGGTATAAGAGTATATATAGGTGAAAGAACTAGGTCAGTGGAGCTACGAGGGGTCCGCAAGGGTGGGGGCGTGCCCTCTTGCCTCATGGCCTCCTTGTTACGTCTCCGACTTCATCTCCAAGTCTCCTGGTTTGCTTTCGGTCCAAGAAAGATCATAGTGAAGGTTTCATTCCGTTTGGACTCCGTTTGGTATTCCTTTTCTGGAAAACTCTAAAATAGGCAAAAAAATCAGAGACTGGCACTGGGCCCTTGGTTAATAGGTTAGTCCCAAAAATAATATAAAAGACCATATTAAAGCCCATTAAACATCTAAAATAGATAATATAATAGCATGGAACAAACAAAAATTATAGATACATTGGAGACGTATCAAGCATCCCCAAGCTTAATTCCTGCTCGTCCTCGAGTAGGTAAATGATAAAAACGGAATTTTTGATGTCGAATGCTACCCAAGATATGTATTAATGTAATTTTCTTTATTGTGGCATGAATGTTCTGATCCGAAAGATTCAATACAAAAGTTTAATATTGATATAAAAATAATAATACTTCAAGCATACTAACAAAGTAATCATGTCTTCTCAAAATAACATGGCCAAAGAAAGTTCATCCCTACAAAATCATATAGTTTGGCTATGCCCCATCTTCGTCACAATATTCCAATCATGCACAACCCCGGTTTCAGCCAAGCAATTATTTCAGACTTTAG
Source organism: Triticum aestivum (assembly GCF_018294505.1). Lineage (NCBI taxonomy): Eukaryota > Viridiplantae > Streptophyta > Magnoliopsida > Poales > Poaceae > Triticum > Triticum aestivum. The sequence goes on along the minus strand of NC_057801.1, from coordinate 322,216,487 downwards.
AATTCTCAAACCTTTTCAACTTTCACGCAATACAGGAGCGTGGGCCATGGACATAGCACTATAGGTGGAATAGAATGGTGGTTCTGGAGAAGACAAAAAGAGGAAGATGGTCTCACATCAACTAGGCGTATTAATGGGCTATGGAGACACCCATCAATAGATATCAATGTGACTGAGTAGGGATTGCCATACAATGGATGCACTAGAGCTATAAATGTATGAAAGCTATAAAAGAAACTAGGTGGGTGTGCATCCAACTTGCTTGCTCACGAAGACCTAGGGCATTTTGAGAAAGCCCATCATTAGAATATACAAGCCAAGGTCTATAATGAAAATTCCCACTAGTATATGAAAGTGACAAAATAAGAGACTATCTATCATGAAGATCATGGTGCTACTTTGAAGCACAAGTGTGGGAAAAGGATAGTAACATTGCCCCTTCTCTCTTTTTCTCTCTTTTTTTGTTTGGCTTCTTTGGCCTCTCTTTTTTCATTGGCTTCTTTGGCCTTTTTTTCATTTCCTCACACGGGACAATGCTCTAATAATGATGATCATCACACTTCTATTTATTTACAACTCAAGAATTACAACTCGATACTTAGAACAAAATATGACTCTATATGAATGCCTCCGGCGGTGTACCGGGATGTGCAATGAATCAAGAGTGACATGTGTGAAAGAATTATGAATGGTGGCTTTGCCACAAATATGATCATGCAAAGAAATATAACAATGATGAAGTGTGTCATAGTAAATGGAATGGTGGAAAGTTGCATGGCAATATATCTCGGAATGACTATGGAAATTCCATAATAGGCAGGTATGGTGGCTATTTTGAGGAAAGTAAATGGTGGGTTTATGGTACCGGCGAAACTTGTGCGGTACTAGAGAGGCTAGCAATGGTGGAAGGGTGAGAGTGCGTATAATCCATGGACTCAACATTAGTCATAAAGAACTCACATACTTATTGCAAAAATCTCAAGTCATCAAAACCAAGCACTACGCGCATGCTCCTAGGGGAAATGTTGGTAGGAGTTAACCATCACGCGATCCCGACCTCCACACATAAGGAAGACAATCAAAGAGATACCTCATGCTTCAAATTAGTTACACAACAGTTACCATACGTGCATGCTACGGGACTCACAAACCTCAACACAAGTATTTCTAAAATTCACAATTACTCTACTAGCATGACTCTAATATCACCATCTTCATATCTCAAAATAATCATCAAGAATCAAATTTCTCATAGTGTTCAACGCACTTTTTATGAATGTTTTTATTATATCCATCTTGGATGCCTATCATATTAGGACTAGTTTTATAACCAAAGCAAATTACCATGTTGTTATAAAAGACTCACAAAATAATATAAGTGAATCATGAGAGTTCAACAATTTCTATAAAATAAAGCCACCGCTGTGCTCTAAAAAGATATAAGTGAAGCACTCGAGCAATATTGTCTAGCTCAAAAGATATAAGTGACACACATAGAGTATTCTAATAAATCACGATTCATGCGTGTCTCTCCCAAAATGTGTGTACAGCAAGGATGATTGTGGTAAACTAAAAAGCAAAGACTCAAATCATACAAGATGCTCCAAGTAGAACACATATCATGTGGTGAATAAAAACATAGCCTCAAGTAAAGTTACCGATAGACGAAGACGAAAGAGGGGATTCCTTCCGGGGCATCCCCAAGATTAGGATTTTGGTTGTCCTTGAATTTTACCTTGGGGTGCCTTGGGAATCCTCAATATTAGGATCTTTCCACTCCTTATTCCAAAGTCCATCAAATCCTTACCCAAAACTTGAAAACTTCACAACACAAAACTTCAACAGAAAATCTCATGAGCTCCGTTAGTATAAGAAAATAAATCACCACTTTAAGTTACTGTAATGAACTCATTATTTATTTATATTCGTGTTAAACCTACTGTATTCCAACTTCTCTATGGTTCATACCCCCCGATACTACTCATAGATTCATCAAAATAAGCAAACAACACGTGAAAAACAGAATCTGTCAAAAACAAAACAGTCTGTAGTAATATATAACTTTCGAATACTTCTGTAACTCCAAAAATTCTGAAATAAATTGGTGTACGTGAGGAATTTGTCTTTTAATCTTCTGCAAAAAGAATCAACCTAAAATCACTCTTTTGTAAAAAAAATACATCTATTCTCGTGAGCGCAAAAGTTTCTGCTTTTTACAGCAAGATCGCAATGACTTCACCCAAACACTAATTAAAAATTAAAACACATCTAACCAGAGGCTATATGAATTATTTATTACTAAACAGGAGCAAAAATCAAAAAACAAAATTAAAATTGGGTTGCGTCCCAACAAGCGCTATCGTTTAACGCCCCTAGCTAGGCGTAAAAACACGAATAGATCTAGGTATTGTCATCTTTGGTATGCAATCCATAAGTGGATCTCATAATAGATTCATAAGGCAATTTAATTTTCTTTCTAAGGAAGTGTTCCATGCCCTTCCTTAATGAAAATTGGAATCTAATGTTTCCTTATTACATATCAATAATTTCACCAATCATTCTAAGAAAAGGTCTACCACGAATAATAGGACATGTAGGATTGCAATCTATATCAAGAACAATGAAATCTATGGGCCCATAATTCTTATTTGCAACAATAACAACATCATTAATCCTTCCCATTGGTTTCTTAATGGTGGAATCCGCAAGAGGCAAATTTAAAGAACAATAATGAAATTCACAGAAACCTAGCACATCACACAAAGTTTTTGGAATCGTGGAAACACGAGCACCCAAATCACACAAAGCATAACATTCATAATCTTTAATCATAATCTTAATAGTAGATTCCCACTCATCATAAAGTTTTCTAGGAAGAGAAACTTCTAGTTCAAGCTTTTCTTCAAAAGATTGCATCATAGCATCAACGATATGTTTAGTAAAAGCTTTGTTTGGATTGTAAGCATGAGGAGAATTTAACACGGATTGCAACAAGGAAATACAATCTATTAAAGAACAATTATCATAATTAAATTCCTTGAAATCCAAAACAGTGGGTTCATTACTACTTAAAGTCTTGACCTCTTCAATCCCACTTTTATCAATTTTTGCATCTACATCTAAAAACTCAAAATCATTGGGATGCCTATTAACTAAAGTTGACTCACCACCAGTCCCATCTTTATAAAGATTCATATTGGAAAACAAAGATTTAATAGGAGTCACATCAATCACTTTTAGATCTTCATCATTATTATCATGAAAACTAGAAGAACACGCTTTTACAAACCAATCTCTTTTAGCGCGCATCTTAGCGGTTCTTTCTTTGCACTCATCAATGGAAATTCTCATGGCCTTGAGAGACTCATTGATATCATGCTTAGGTGGAATAGATCTAAGTTTCAAAGAATATACATCAAGAGAAATTCTATCCATGTTCCTAGCCAACTCATCAATCTTAAGCAATTTTTCTTCAATCAAAGCATTAAAATTCTTTTGCAAACTCAGAAATTCCTTAACACTATTCACAAAATCAGAGGGCATCTTATTAAAATTTCCACAAGAGTTGTTGTAGGAATTACCATAATTATTAGAGGAATTCCTAGGAAACGACCTAGAATTAAAATTGCATCTATACGCGTTGTTACCAAAATTGTTCCTACCAACAAACTTCACATCCATAGATTCATTATTATTCTCAATCAAAGTGGAAAAAGGAATATCATTTGGATCAAAAGAAACACTTCTATTAGAAAATAATTTCATAAGTCCATACATCTTTCCACTCAAAACATTAATCTCTTCAATCGCATGAACTTTTTTACTAGTGGATTTTTCGGTGTGCCATGAAGAATAATTAACCATAGTATTATCTAGGAGTTTAGTAACTTATCCTAAGGTGATTTCCATCAAAGTGCCTCCCGCGGCTGAATCTAAAAGATTTCTAGAAGCAAAATTCAATCCGGCATAATTTTTTTGTATAATCATCTACAAATTCAAACCATGTGTAGGGCAATTACGTATCATTAATTTCATCCTCTCCCAAGCTTGTGCAACATGCTCATGATCAAGTTTCTTAAAATTTACAATATCGTTCCGAAGGGAGATGATCTTAGCGGGAGGAAAATACATAGAGATAAAAGCATCTTTGCACTTATTCCATGAATCAATACTATTTTTAGGCAAAGATGAGAACCAAGTTTTAGCATGATCTCTAAGCAAAAATGGAAATAGCTTTAATTTAACAATATGATCATCCACATCTTTCTTCTTTTGCATATCACACGAATCAACGAAGTTGTTTAGATGGGATGCGGCATCTTCACTAGGAAGGCCAGAAAATTGATCTTTCATAACAAGATTCAACAAAGCGGCATTAATTTCACAACATTTATCCTTGGTAGTAGGAGCAATCGGAGTTCTAATAAAATCATTGTTGTTGGTTCTGGAAAAGTCACACAATTTAGTATTATCTTGAGACATCGTGATAAGAAATCAATCCAACACACAAGCACACAAGAAGCAAGCGAAAAGAGACGAATGGAAGAGGGGCGAAGCAAAGGCAAAGGTTTTCAGGAATTGTTTTAGAAGTGGGGAAGAGGAGAACAAGAGGCGAATGGCGAATAATGTAATGCAAGGGAGAAGAGTTTATGATGGGTACTTGGTATGGCTTGACTTGACGAAGATCTCCCCAGAAACGGCACCAAATCCTTCTTTCTACCTCTTGAGCTTGCGTTGGTTTTCCCTTGAAAAGGAAAGGGTGACGCAACAAAGTAGCGTAAGTATTTCCCTCAGTTTTGACAACCAAGATATCAATCCAATAGGAGACGACGCACAAGTCACAGAATACCTGCACAAACAATCAAGAACCTGCGACCAATGCGATAAAGGGGTTGTCAATCTCTTCACGGTCACTCGAGAAAGTGAGATCTGATAGAGATAATAAAGTAAATATTTTTGGTATTTTTGATGTATAGATTGGAAAGTAAAGATTGCAAAATAGTAGATCGGAAACTAGCAAGGTATAAACAAGATTTAATAATATGGAAAACAGACCCGAGTGCCGTAGGTTTCACTAGTGGCTTCTCTCGAGATAGCATATATTACGGTGGGTGAATAAATTACTGCCGAGCAATTGATAGAAAAGCGCATAATTATGATGACATCCAAGGCAATGATCATGAACATAGGCATCACATCCGTGTCAAGTAGACCGACTCCTGCCTGCATGTACTACTATTACTCCACACATCGACCACTATCCAGCATGCATCTAGAGTATTAAGTTCATAAAGAACAGAGTAACGCATTAAGCAAGATGACATTATGTAGAGGAATTTGATAACCCACAAGTGTAGGGGATCGCAACAACTTTCGAGGGTAAAGTATTCAACCCAAATTTATTGATTCGACACAAGGGGAGCCAAAGAATATTCTTGAGTATTAGCAGTTGAGTTGTCAATTCAACCACACCTGGATAACTTAGTATCTGCAGCAAAGTATTTAGTAGCAAAAGTGGTATGGTAATAAAGGTAACGGTTGCAAAAGTAAAGATAATTGTTTTTGGGTTTTTGTAGTAGTTGTAACAGTAGCAACGGAAAAGTAAATAAGCGAAGAACAATATGTGAAAAGCTCGTAGGCAATGGATCAGTGATGGATAATTATGCCGGATGCGATTCCTCATGTAATAGCTATAACATAGGGTGACATAGAACTAGCTCCAATTCATCAAAGTAATGTAGGCATGTATTCTGTAAATAGGCATACGTGCTTATGGAAAAGAACTTGCATGACATCTTTTATCCTACCCTCCCGTGGAAGCGGGGTCCTAGTGGAAACTAAGGGATATTAAGGCCTCCTTTTAATAGAGAATCGGAACAAAGCATTAGCGCATAGTGAATACATGAACTCCTCAAACTATGGTCATCACCGAGAAGTATCCTGATTATTGTCACTTCGGGGTTGTCGGATCATAACACATAATAGGTGACTATAGACTTGCAAGATAGGATCGAGAACACACATATATTCATGAAAACATAATAGGTTCAGATCTGAACTCATGGCACTCGGGCCCTAGTGATAAGCATTAAGCATAGCAAAGTCATAGCAACATCAATCTCAGAACATAGTGGATACTAGGGATCAAACCCTAACAAAACTAACTTGATTACATGGTAAATCTCATCCAACCCATCACCCTCCAGCAAGCCTACGATGGAATTACTCACGCACGGCGGTGAGCATCATGAAATTTGTGATGGAGGATGGTTGATGATGACGACGGCGACGAATCCCCCTCTCCGGAGCCCTGAACGGACTCCAGATCAGCCCTCCCGAGAGAGATTAGGGCTTGGCGGCGGCTTCGTGTCGTAAAACGCGATGAAACTTTCTCTCTGATTTTTTTCTCCCCGAACGTGAATATATGGAGTTGGAGTTGAGGTCGGTGGAGGTCCAGGGGGCCCACGAGATAGGAGGGCGCGCCCTAGGGGGGGGGCCTATCTCGTGGACAGCCTGTGGGCCCCCTGGTGTTGATTCTTTCGCCAAAAATTCTTATTAATTCCAAAAAGTGCCTCCATGGATTTCCAGGACATTCCGAGAACTTTTCTTTTCTACACTTAAAACAACATCATGGCAGTTCTGCTGAAAACAGCATCAGTCCGGGTTAGTTTCATTCAAATCATGCAAGTTAGAGTCCAAAACAAGGGCAAAAGTGTTTGGAAAAGTAGATACGTTGGAGACGTATCAACTCCCCCAAGCTTAAACCTTTGCTTGTCCTCAAGCAATTCGGTTGATAAACTGAAAGTGATAAAGAAAAACTTTTACGAACTCTATTTGCTCTTGTTGTTGTAACATGAAAAGCCAGCATTCAAGTTTCAACAAATATTATGAACTAACCATACTCATAATAACACATAGGTCTCACAATTACTCATATCAATATCAATAGCATAATCAGCTAGCGAGCCATAATAATAAAACTCGGATGACAACACTTTCTCAAAACAATCATAACATGATATAACAAAATGGTATCTCGCTAGCCCTTTCTGAGACCATAAAACATAAATGCAGAGGACCTTAAAGATCAAGGACTGACTAAACATTATAATTCATGGTAAAAGAGATCCAGTCAAGTCATACCCAGTATAAACTAATAATAATTAATGCAAATGACAGTGTGCTCTCCAGCGGGTGCTTTTAATAAGAAGGGTGATGACTCAACATAAAAGTAAATACATAGGCCCTTCGCAGAGGGAAGCAGGGATTTGTAGAGGTGCTAGAGCTCGATTTAAAAATAGAGACTGAATAACATTTTGAGCGGCATACTTTCGCTGTCAACGCAACAACCATGAGATGGTTGTATCTTCCATACTACATGCATTATAGGCAGTTCCCAAACAGAATGGTAAAGTTTTATACTCCCCCAACCACCAACAAGCATCAATCCATGGCTTGCTCGAAACAACGAGTGCCTCCAACATACAACAGCCCTGGGGGAGTTTTGTTTAATTATTTTGATTTGCTTTGATCTTTTTGGATCATGGGACTGGGCATCCCGGTTACTGGCCCTTTGTCGTGAATGAGGAGCGGAGTCCACTCCTCGTGAGAATAACCCACCTAGCATGGAAGATATAGGCAGCCCTAGTTGTAACATGAGCTGCTCGAGGATACAAAACATAATTTCATTTGAAGGTTTGGAGTTTGGCACATACAAATTTACTTGGAACGGCAGGTAAATACCGCATATAGGAAGGTATAGTGGACTCATATGGAACAACTTGGGGTTTAAGGAGTTTGGATGCACAAGCAGTATTCTCGCTTAGTACAGGTGAAGGCTAGCAAAAGACTAGGAAGCGACCAACTGAGAGAGCGACAACAGTCATAAACATGCATTAAAATCAATTCACACCGAATACAAGCATGAGTAGGATATAATCCACCATCAACATAAATATCATGAAGGCTATGTTGATTTGATTAAACTACATGCGTGAACATGTGCCAAGTCGAGTCACTCAATTCATTCAAAGGAGGATACCATCCCATCATATCACATCATAATCATTCTAATAGCATGTTGGCACGCAAGGTAAACCATTATAACTCATAGCTAATTAAGCATGGCACAAGAAACTATAATCTCTAAATGTCATTGCAAATATGTTTACTACATAATAGCTGACTCAGAAACGATGAACTCATCATATTTACAAAAACAAGAGAGGTCGAGTTCATACCAGCTTTTCTCATCTCAATAACTTCATCATATATCTTCATTATTGCCTTTCAGTTGCACGACTGAACGATGTGTATAATAATAAGAGTGCACGTGCATTGGACTAAGCTAGAATCTGCAAGCATTCAACTCAAGAGAGAAGACAGGGTAATATGGGCTCTAAGTTAAATAAACAATCATGCATATAAGAGCCACTAAGCATTTTCAATATAGTCTTCTCGACCCCCAAAAGAAAGCAAATAAAATAAAACTATTTACACGGGAAAGCTCCCAACAAGTAAAAAGAAGAACTAGAAATCATTTTGGGTTTTCATTTTAATTCTACTACAAACATGGAAATTAAACTAACTATTTTTTTGTTTTTTCTTAAGGTTTATCGAACACATAAGAAGAAAACTAGAAAAATAAATTTGAACTAACATGGATAATACAATGAAAGAGTATGAGCATCGGCGACTAATGTGTGAACATGAATGTAAAGTTGGTGAGAAATACATACTCCCCCAAGCTTAGGCTTTTGGCCTAAGTTGGTCTAATACCAAGGACCGCCGCTACTCTCCCCGGTGTACCGGGAGGTATAATCAGGATACCACTGGCTAGTCATCTCCGGATCCCACTGAACAGATGATGCACGATAAGGGTCCAGCTCAGGTTCCGGCTCAGGTTCAGGTTCTGGAGTAAAAGCTTGAGCTCGATGGTTGTTCACCGCTTCCGGCGTGACAAGGCGATTTTCTGCAAGCAAATCAAACAACAGAGGCGCAGGCAAAATAATAATCTCAAAGTGTTTCTTATTAAATCTAAGTTTATACAAGAGCATCTTTTCTTCGTTGTCAACAATAAACTTGTGTGCTACCATGCTATTGTAATCTAAAATGTGAGGAGGCAATTTTATCTCCTCCTTCTCATGATGCCTAATGGGTATCTGAAAATATTTAGCAAGACGTGCAACATAGATACCTCCAAATATGGGGCCTTTCATACGATTCAGGGCTAGCCGTTTAGCAACGACGGCACCCATACTGAAAGTATTGTTTCCAAGCAAAGCATGTTGAAGAATGATAATATCAGGAACGCTCAAGTTTCCGCTATTTCGACGACCAATCAAGCATCTACTAGCAAATATGGCAAAGTAGCGTAAAATAGGGAAGTGTATGCTAGATACTTTTGCCTCAGAGCCCTTCTTTGGCTCCTCTACGGCTATAGTATTAACAAAGCCACCCACATCTTCACGATGGGGTTCCTCTAATTCTCCCTCATAAGGTATCATACATACCGTGCAAAAATGACGTAAAGACATTTCTTTGAATTCATCATATAAATGAAACGATACTGCAGGCGGTGACTTCTTAGGATAATAATAAAAGTTTTGCACGAAAGTATTGGTGAGTAAGAGATACTGATCGATTCGGCCGTTGATGAAACCGGTGAGGCCTGTAGTCTCGATTAAAGCATAAAAGTCTTGATGAATTCCAGCTTCTTTCAAGAAATCCTCGCATGGCCATTCACACGACTGTACTTCCGCTAAGCGAGGAAGATTATACTTGGCTTTTTACTTCTCTTTGGCTTGTTTTCCTAAGAGCTTTGGCTAGAAGAGCCCCTCAAAAGTTTCCTCAACATTTTCTGAAATTTTAGTAACTTCAAAATAAAAGTGAATAAAACTAAACAAGATTGATAGCAACTACTCCTACAAGTGCCTAGAGCCTATATCATGCATTGGAATTGCTTGGGACCTCATAAATTTAACATGCAAGCTCAAGAACATGGTCACCTATGCAGCAAAAATTTGCAATGAATAAAGCACTAGAACAAAAACTAATTCGACCAATGGAGGAGTCACATACCAAGCAACAATCTCCGAAAGCAGTTTTGTGAATGGAGCTTTGAGCTAAGAGATCGAAAATCGCAGGAAAACAAGCTAGAACTCGTGCTTGAGCTGGATGGGGATTTTTTGGGTAGAAGATGAAGTGTGTGGGTGCTGGCATAAGTGGAGGGGGCCCACCAGGGGCCCACGAGACAAGGGGGCGCGCCCTATAGGGGGGGCACCCTCCACTCTCGTGGCCTGGTGCTTGCCCCTCCTGCAGTGTTTTCAGTGCCTAAAATCCACAAATATTCCAGAAAAAATCAGACTAAATTTGCAGGACATTTGGAGTAGTTCTATTTTCGGGATATTTTTTAATGCACGGATAATTCAGAAAACAGATAGATAATACTATTTTTGCAATATTTATTCTAAATAACAGAAAGTAAAAAGTGGGTACATAAGGTTGTGCCTTCTAGTTTCATCCTTCTCGTGATCATCAAAATGAATCCACTAACAAGGTTGATCAAGTCTTGTTAACAAACTCATTCCGAATAACATGGAACCGGAGAAATTTCGAATAACACTAAGTTACCACAACGGGGATATGAAAATCCCCAACAATAAGAATATCATACTTTTTCTTGACAGTAGGGAGAGGAAATTCAAAACCTCCAAAAATGATAGTTGGAACTTTTTCAATAGAATTGATGCTATGAACTTGAGATTGTTTCATCGGAAAGTGTACCGTATGCTCATTACCATTAACATGAAAAGTGACATTGCCTTTGTTGCAATCAATAACAGCCCATGCAGTATTAAGAAAAGGTCTACCAAGGATAATAGACATACTATCGTCCTCAGGAATATCAAGAATAACAAAGTCCGTTAAGATAGTGACATTTGCAACCACAACAGGCACGTCCTCACAAATTCTGACAGGTATAGTAGTTGATTTATCAGCCATTTGCAACGATATTTCAGTAGGTGTCAACTTATTCAATTCAAGTCTATGATATAAAGAGAGAGGCATAACACTAACACCGGCTCCAAGATCACATAAAGCAGTTCTAACGTAATTTCTTTTAATGGAGCATGGTATAGTTGGTACACCGGGATCTCCAAGTTTCTTTGGTATTCCACCCTTAAAAGTGTAATTAGCAATCATGGTGAAAATTTCAGCTTCCGATATCTTTCTTTTGTTTTTAATGATATCCTTCATATACTTAGCATAAGGATTTACTTTCAACATATCAGTTAAGCGCATACGTAAGAAAATAGGTCTAATCATTTCAGCAAAGCGCTCAAAATCCTCATCATCCTTTGACTTGGATGGTATAGGAGGAAAGGGCATGGGTTTCTGAACCCATGGTTCTCTTTTTTACCGTGCTTCCTAGCAACAAAATCTCTCTTATCATAACGTTGATTCTTTGATTGTGGGTTATCAAGATCAACAACAGGTTCAATCTCTACATCATTGTTTTTGCTAGTTTGAGCATCAACATGAATATTATCATTAACATTATCGCTAGGTTCATGTTCATCACCTGATTGAGTTTCAGCATCAGAAATAGAAATATCATTGGGATTCTCAGGTGTGTTTACAGTAGGTTCACTAGAAGCATGCAAAGTCCTATCATTTTTCTTCTTCTTCTTTTTAGAAGAACTAGGTGCCTCTAAATTATTTCTCTGAGAATCTTGCTCGACTCTCTTAGGGTGGCCTTCAGGATACAAAGGTTCCTGAGTCATTCTACCAGTTCTAGGAGCCACTCTAACAAGAAAGTCATTTTTATTATTTAATTCATCAAGCAAATCATTCTGAGCTTTAAGTACTTGCTTAGCTTGAGTAGCAACCATAGAAGCATATTTGCTAACGAGGTGAAGTTCATCTTTAACTCTAGCTATATTATACACTACGCGTCCTATCTCGAAAGCATTATTCTTTAACTCTCTACCAACATAAGCATTAAAACTTTCTTGCCTAGCCATAAAGTCATCAAATTCATCTAAGCATGGGCTATGAAATTTAGTAGAGGGGACTTCAACATTATCATATCTATATAGAGAATTTACCTTTACTACCTGTGTCGGGTTATCAAGACAATGTGGTTCTTCAGGTGGTATATTAAGACCATGTATTTCTTCAATAGGAGGTAAATTCTTAACCTCTTCAGCTTTAATACCTTTTTCTTTCATTGATTTCTTTGCCTCTTGCATATCTTCAGGACTGAGAAATAAAACACCTCTCTTCTTCGGAGTGGGTTTAGGAATAGGCTCAGGAGTTGGCTCAATTGGTTCAGGAATTACTTCAGTAATTGGCTCAGGGAGAGTCCAATTATTTTCATTAGTCAACATATTATTCAATAATATTTCAGCTTCGTCGACTTTTCTTTCCCTGGAAACACAACCAGCACAACTATCCAAGTAGTCCTTGGAAGCATCGGTTAGTCCATTATAAAAGATATCAAGTATTTCATTTTTCTTAAGAGGATGATCAGGCAAAGCATTAAGTAACCGGAGAAGCCTCCCCCAAGCTTGTGGGAGACTCTCTTCTTTGATTTGCACAAAATTATATATTTCCCACAAGGCAGCTTGTTTCTTATGAGCAGGGAAATATTTAGAAGAGAAGTAGTAAATCATATCCTGGGGACTACGCACACAGCCAGGAGCAAGAGAATTATACCAAGTCTTAGCATCACCCTTTAATGAGAACAGAAATATCTTAAGGATATAATAATAGCGAGACTCCTCATCATTAGTAAATAGGGTAGCTATATCATTCAACTTGGTAAGATGTGCTACAACAGTTTCAGATTCAAGGCCATAAAAAGGATCAGATTCAACTAAAGTAATAATCTCAGGATCAAAAGAGAATTCATAATCCTTATCAGTAACACAGATATGTGAAGTAGCAAAAGCAGGGTCGGTGAGGGAGTTCCGGACTAGGGGGTGTCCGGATAGCCGAACTATCACCATCGGCCGGACTCCAAGACTATGAAGATACAAGATTGAAGACTTCGTCCCGTGTCCGGATGGGACTTTCCTTGGCGTGGAAGGCAAGCTTGGCGATACGGATAGGTAGATTTCCTACCATTGTAACCGACTCTGTGTAACCCTAGCCCTCTCCAGTGTCTATATAAACCGGATGGCTTTAGTCCATAGGACGAACAACAATCATACCATAGGCTAGCTTCTAGGGTTTAGCCTCGTTGATCTCGTGGTAGATCCACTCTTGTAACACACATCATCAATATTAATCAAGCAGGACGTAGGGTTTTACCTCCATCAAGAGGGCCCGAACCTGGGTAAAACATCGTGTCCCTTGTCTCCTGTTACCATCCGCCTAGACGCATAGTTCGGGACCCCCTACCTGAGATCCGCCGGTTTTGACACCGACATTGGTGCTTTCATTGAGAGCTCCTCTGTGTCGTCACCGATAGGCTCGATGGCTTCTTCGACCATCATCAACGACGCAGTCCAGGGTGAGACCTTTCTCCCCGGACAGATCTTTGTATTCGGCGGCTTTGCACTGCGGGCCAATTCGCTTGGCCATCTGGAGCAGATCGAAAGCTACGCCCCTGGCCGTCAGGTCAGATTTAGAAGTTTGAACTTCATGGCTGACATCCGCGGGGACTTGATCCTTGAAGGATTCGAGCCACAGCCGAGCGTGCCGCACTGTCACTGTGAGCATGGTTTAGCTCTGCAGCCGGACAGTACCCTGGAGGCCGCACTCGAACCCGCTCCGATCTTCAATTCGGAGCCGGCTGTGCAGATCGAGGACGGATGGCTAGACACCACCTCGGGGGCTGCAACCTCTACGGCGATAGAGCCAAACAATGACCTTGTCCCTCATGAAGCCCGTGACTCCGAGGCGCCGGACTCCTTGCCGGACTCCGAACCTCCCGCGCCCCCTCCGATCGAATCCGATTGGGCGCCGATCATGGAGTTCACCGCAGCGGATATCTTTCAACGCTCACCTTTCGGCGACATCTTAAGTTCGCTAAAGTATCTCTCGTTATCAGGAGAGCCCTGGCCGGACTACGGCCAGGACAGTTGGGATGCGGACGACGAAGAAATTCAAAGCCCACCCACCACCCAATTAATAGCCACTGTCGATGATCTAACCGACATGCTAAACCATGACTCCGAAGACATCGACGGTATGGACGATGATGCCGGGACGATCAAGAACCAGCGCCTACCGGGCACAGGAAAGCCAGCCCAACTCACGACGTATACATGGTGGATACACCAAAAGGAAGCGATAATGAGGAAAAACGGGACGTGGCGAAGGACAACTACCCCAACAAACAACCAAAACGGTGACGCAAGCGCCGCCCAAAGACCGGCCTCGATAAAAACGGCAACCATACGGACCCGGCCCTAGAGCAGGGCAAAGCGGTGGACGATGCACATGTCAACAAGCAGCCAGCCGGACATGAACTGGACAAACAACCCATCCCCGGCGAAGATGATCTCACGTTACCAGAGCATACGAATCTTCATAAAAGGCTCGTCGCCACTGCAAGAAGTCTGAACAAGCAAAAGCGGAAGCTCAAAACAGCGGAGGACACACTCAGAATGAGATGGAGCAAAGTACTCAACATCGCAGATAAACATGGCGCTAGTCACCAGACAAAGAGCTACCCGAAGCGCAAGCTGTTGCCCGAATTTGACGAGGAGGCCTTAGAGCCCCCACAGTCAAAAAAGAAAGAAGCCGCCTGGCCGAATAGACGACCAGATGACAGGCCAAGAGCAACAAGGGGCGCCGCACACAAGCCGGCACACGATCAGCATAAACACCCTCGGAAAAAGGATGACCCAGTCAGGTCTATTTATGGGCCAAAAAAGAAGACTCCAGGAAGCAACATAACCCGCCGAGCATTTGAAGACAACGGCACACCCAAATACAGGGGCGCCGCACACCCACTATGTTTCACCGACGAGGTACTGGATCATGGATTTCCAGCGGGATTCAAACCCGTAAACATAGAAGCATATGACGGAACAACAGACCCCGGAGTCTGGATTGAGGATTACATCCTACACATACATATGGCCAGAGGAGACGATCTCCATGCCATAAAATACCTACCCCTCAAGCTCAAAGGGCCAGCTCGGCATTGGCTTAAAAGCCTCCCAGAAAATACCATTGGAAGTTGGGAAGAGCTTGAGGATGCATTTCGAGCAAATTTTCAGGGGACCTATGTCCGTCCTCCAGATGCAGACGATTTAAGTCACATAACTCAACAGCCTGGAGAGTCAGCACGCAAATTCTGGAACAGGTTCCTCACTAAAAAGAACCAAATAGTCGACTGTCCGGACGCTGAAGCCTTAGCAGCCTTTAAACACAACGTCTGAGACGAATGGCTTGTCAGACACCTCGGCCAGGAAAAACCAAGAACAATGGCCGCACTAACAAGCCTCATGACCCGCTTTTGCGCGGGGGAAGACAGCTGGCTGGCTAGGTGCAGCACCAGCGACCCGAGTACATCCGAAGTTAGGGATGGAAATGGGAAATCGCGACGCAGAAAAGATCAGCGCCGGAATAAGGAAAATGGCCCGAAAAGTACGGCGGTCAATGCCGGATTCAAAAGCTCTCGGCCGAACAACAAAACACTGCCCCTCAAGGACAACAGTGACGAGCTATCCAACCTAAATAAGATTCTGGACAGACTATGTCAAATACATGGTACCTCCGGGAAGCCTGCAAACCATACCCACAGAGATTGTTGGGTCTTCAAACAGTCCGGCCGGCTTAATGCCGAACACAAGGGGCTCGACACACCAAGCGAAAGTGACAAAACCCAAAAGCAGCACTCCGGAAAACAGAAGACTTTCCCACTAGAAGTCAAAACAGTGAACTCACTTCATGTGATAACACGAAAAGACAGCGCGACACCTGCAATACCAGGACAGCGCCCGCAGAATAGGGATAGACCATACCAAAATTCGCCATAGCAGCACTTCCTTCAAAGGAGTGACGCCAGGCCTTTAAGCCAATCATACAGGCTTTGTACCACTAGAGGCTGTGTTGGGTTCATCCGACAACCTCCGTCGCGAAAAGCTCACTATCCATCGCCCCATTCAAACAGTAGCCCTTAAGCACTACTGGGGTGCGCAGCTTTCGCCAGCCCTAACGCAATACCACATTACGCGTTTTTTACGCTTAAAAATGCCTAGTCAACGTGGCACAATTTCATTAAAAAGTAACTCCGAGTGCTCCTCGACCATGGAGAACGTGAGATTGCCTCGACAGCCACACACTAATCAGACCTTGCGGGTCAAAGCCCCTAAAAACAGGTCATTCAGACCTCGGACATGGTTAGGCGAGTCTGGCAAGGGGCTTCCCAGCCGGATATCCCGTTTATAAGGGGCTGCATGTATAAATGATGAGAGCCAATAAAGCTCAATTTTCTTCCTTTTATTCTATTTTTATACAACCTCTGCATGATATTTCTTGGAAACTAAGTTCTTCTCTTTTACAGATGAAGCACGTGCTACACCCATCCAGGATACAGCACAACAGAGACACAGGTGCAGACGTGCAGCAGGGACCCGTTGCAAGGATTCTTTTCAGATTAAGACCCTGCGTCAACCTTTCTTACTGTCTCTTGTTGATACACATCCCCCGGTTTCCTACCATAACCGAGGAGGAGGCTGGCATTTTGGCATCGGCCGCGTTAGAAGTTCCCGCCTGAACCTGGACACTAGGGGCTTAGGGCATTGTTCTGCCCTGTAACATAAAGACCGAACACCTCAGGGAGTGTTCGGTGTCTCGAGTTAGGCCTTATATGCATCAGCTCCGAATCATGTCTTTGGTCAAATGTTGGGTTTGCCCGGCTCCTGTGTTTTGCTGCCTTACGTTCCGTATCATCGGCTAACGCGGCACCAGGAGAACTACTGCGATTGTGCCCCGGTTTGGCCGGGCGAGCACCTCAGTAGAGAAAGCTGAAAACTGACTGTCATGATATAGCGAGAGACTGGTCAACCACTCGATCGACCATTGGAATGTTTAGAATTTGTCCGCTTTAACGAAGGACCGCTTCCCGGTCAGGCACATACGCGCCCCGAAGTTCAGAGAGGAGCGGTGCCGCTAGGGGCTATGTAGTAGCCCCACATTCGAGCTCCTATGGCTAAGTGAAAGTGATAAAGCATTATAGTCTGGTTGCCTAGTTTGCTACGCTATCACGTCCCTGAAAGGACCAAGACGTTGGATTAAGTGTGAAAAAGCGCTTTTCTTTTGGCAAACACCCCCGCACCATGTGCGTGGGGGCTGAAGCCAAAGACTGCAACTTTCAGGTTATTCATACATATATGGCCGCACAGGAGATAGTTCAATACTTGAACACACAAGTATAAAAAGTTATTGCATTATAAACATGATCTCAGAAATCATACATGTCATTCAAACATAACATCTTTCGAGCACTGTGACTCTATTATACGAGCGCCCTGCAGGACTTCCTCAAAATAGTGCTCGGTGGGGAATCGGCTTTTGTCCGAACCCCGGGATGCAACAGCGGTGGCATCCATCTCTGCCCAGTATGTCTTACCACGGGCAAGAGCCATCCATGCACCTTCTATGCATGCCGACCGCTTCATCGCCCCAATACGCGGCACCGCCCCAAGGAATTGCTGCAACAAGCCAAAATAACTCTTCGGCTTGGGCCTTTTCGGCCACAGATGAGCGACCACATCCGTCATGGCAAGTCCGGACAATCTATTCAGCTCAGCCCACTCAACCAGCCGATCACTCAACGGAAGTGGATGCTCCGGACTATGGAATTGAGACCAGAAAAGCTCTTCCATTTCATGATCCTCCTGGCTTCGAAAGTGCACGACTGCGTCCGCCGCACTCGCCGCCAAGTCCAGATAAGGATCCTCCGCACCGTACAATCGGCCCAGCTGAGCATACTTCGGATTCGTGAACTTCCTACGCAGCATAAAGGGCTTTCCAGCCACAATGTCTTCGACCTGACGCAGTTCCTCCTTCATAGCCCGCATCGCACTACGGGCATCCTTGGCTTCGGCGTCGGCCTTCTTCAGGTCCTCTTGCTCCGCTCGGCATTCTCCTTCAAGAACCTCCAGGCGGTCGGTAGCAACTTTTAATTTCGTGGCCATTCCGGCCATCTCCTCCCTGCTTCGGCAGTGAGAAGCCTTCTCGGCTTCTAGCTCTTCCGCTGCCTTCAAGGCAGCCACCTCGCTTTTTCTGGCTTGCTCCTTGACCCGAGCAAGTTCTGCTCGAAGGCCTTCCACAGCAGCAGCACTATCTGAATCAGGCATACAAATTGTAAGGAATAGGCGTCAGCTCCCTTACTAGGCGACCGCAGAGCAACCACATACCTTGTGACTCATCGAGTCGTTTATTCACCAGCGAGATGTCCGCATCCGCAACGTCGAGTTGCCTCTTCAGCTCGGCAAATCCATCGGTCTGGCTGGCCACGGAATGTTCCGCCACCTGCATAGGAAAGGCGACAATCTATAACTGAGATTATGATCCTCGGCACGCTGCCACTTTCGACAGCATACCAAGTCTTAGGGGCTACTATCTACACAGGGCGCACCTCATGTGCAAAACTATCAAAAGGTATGTCATTTTTTGCGTACTTCAAATCCCGTCAGCAAACTTCCGACGGCCTCACACAACCCGCTTTCGGCGGACGAGATCCTCTCAGTCACCATACCCATTAATGTGCGGTGATCTTCTGAGATGGACGCCCTCTTAAGCAAATCCTGCAGCTCCACCAGCCGTACTCCAATGGGTGCCGAACTCTCTGGCCCAGCCGGACACGGGGAGACCCTCCGCGACGACACCTCAGGGTTGTCTGCCTCGCATGATGGGGCGGCAGATGGAGGTGTTTCGCTCTCCATCATCTCCGGACAAAGGTCTCCCGAAGATGAGCTGTGCTGAGATGGGCTGAGATCCGAACTACAAGGTGAAAACTTCGGTTACCCTTAGAAATTAAACAGGGATGTCCACTATTACAAAATTCCCCCTTTTTACTTACGGCTCGCTAGAGGGCTGATTCCTCCGAGGAGACAGTTCGGCTGGGGCTCTTCCCGGCACGGGACATTCCGGTACAGATTTCTTTCCCTGCTTTGAGGCCTTGGCCTTCGGGTCTTCGGAAGCGGTCCTCTTCTCTCCCTGGAAGGAGGGACTCTCGATTCCTCCCTTACCGAAAGCCTCCGTGGCTGAGGTGGTAGATCCCTTGTGTCCTCCTTCGCCCTCCTCCGAAGGTGCAACCTCTAACATCTTGATTAACACGGGATCCTGCGTGGTCTCAGGGAGGGGGGCCGGACACCGTATCAGTTTTGCTTGCGCTATCCACTCCTGTCCAAGGGATAGCTGGTTAAAAGGCAAACCCACAGTAAATAAATGGACGATGTGTCCGGACACAGGGCTACTTACTTGAGTATCCGAGCGATTGCAGCTTAGGCCAGCAACCTCGGTCAATTCCGGACGCATCTTTTGTGATCCGAAGAACAGTTTGTACATCTCCGCGGGTGTCAAACCCATGAAGTGTTGAAGAGCTCGTGGCCCCTCCGGATTAAATTCCCATAGGCGGAGGGGGCGACGTTTGCAGGGCAGTAGCCGCCGGATCAACATAACCTATACCACTACGGCCAGATTGATCTCCCTTTCTTGGAGGCCTCGAATCCGGTCCTGCAACAGAGGAACGTCCTTGGACGGCCCCCAGTCGCGCCCCTTGTTAACCCATGATGTCAGCCGCTGTGGAGGGCCCGAGCGGAAGACGGGCGGCAGCCTCTGCCTGCTGCCCCTGGGAGCGGTGATATAGAACCACTCATGTTGCCACAAGCCGAGCTCCTCCTGAAAGGAGCCCTCGGGCCATGGAGCATCGGCCCTCTTACTTATAACCGCCCCGCCGCACTCTGCCTGACGCCCCTCAATCATCTTCGGCTCCACGTTGAAGGTTTTGAGCCACAAGCCGAAGTGAGGGGTAGTGCGGAGGAAGGCTTCGCAGACGACAATGAATGATGAGATGTGGAGGATAGACTCCGGAGCCAAGTCATGAAATTCCAGCCCATAGTAAAACATGAGCCCCCTCACAAAGGGATCCGTCGGGAAGCCTAAACCCTGATGGAGGTGAGACATGAACACGACGCTCTCGCCAAGCTCAGGAGTAGGAATAACTTGCCCTCGGGCAGGCAGCCTATGCGAAATCTCGTAGGTTAAGTACCTGGTGTCTCTTAGCTTTAGCACGTCCTCTTCCGTGACGGAGGAGGGCATCCACCGGCCTCGTAGGTCGGGGCCGGACATTGTCGAAGATCGAAGGTACCCAAATATGGAGCCCTGGGTGTTGGAACTCGGGGCAAGGGGCGGATTCGATAGAGGATTGAAGGAAAGGAACGGGCCTTGGTCTCATTATAAAGAGGGAGAATACCAAGAGCCGTCCCCGTGACCGTTTGGAACCCGCCATCGATGGAGGGGGCGTGGCAACGGGCACGGTTGGGTTACTCTCGTCCGTATTGATGCGAACCCCGGAATAAGGGGAATACAATCTCTGCTTCGACAAGACGTGCCAAGGAAACCGCCTCGCTAAACGCGTGGAGGTGGAACAATAAAAACAATTCGAGTAAAGGCTTGGTAATGGTGTGACGTCATGCCACAAAATACGTCAGCAGATTGAACTTGTGTAATATTATTCTCTCTATGGTGGTACGTGGAATTTATTTTTGAAGAGCCGGACACTATCCTGGTGTTCACAATCTTCTATAAATTATTCGGAGGAAGAACCCGCCTTGCAATGCCGAAGACAACATGTGCGCCAGACTCGTCGTCATTGAAGCCTGGTTTAGGGGCTACTGAGGGAGTTCCGGACTAGGGGGTGTCCGGATAGCCGAACTATCATCATCGGCCAGACTCCAAGAGTATGAAGATACAAGATTGAAGACTTCGTCCCGTGTCAGGATGGGACTTTCCTTGGCATGGAGGGCAAGCTTGGCGATACGGATAGGTAGATTTCCTACCATTGTAACCGACTCTGTGTAACCCTAGCCCTCTCCGGTGTCTATATAAACCGGATGGCTTTAGTCCATAGGACGAACAACAATCATACCATAGGCTAGCTTCTAGGGTTTAGCCTCCATGATCTCGTGGTAGATCCACTCTTGTAACACACATCATCAATATTAATCAAGCAGGACGTAGGGTTTTACCTCCATCAAGAGGGCCCGAACCTGGGTAAAACATCGTGTCCCTTGTCTCCTGTTACCACCCGCCTAGACGCACAGTTCGGGACCCCCTACCCGAGATCCGCCGGTTTTGACACCGACAGTCGGGTTTCATTCTAGCATTAAGAGACTGCTACTTCCATTTACCTAATAATTTCTTAAGATCATATCTATCATTGCAAGCAAAGATTTCCCTAGCAGCTTCTTCATTCATAACATAACCCTTAGGAACAACAGGCAATACATAATCATTGGGAGAACCTTCATCATCACTATCATCAGTAATAGGATCTTCAGTAATTTCATTCCCCCTAACTCTAGCAAGTTGTTCATCAAGAAATTCACCTAATGGCAAAGTAGTATCACCCACAGAAGTAGTTTCATCATTCATAGCAGAAGTGGCATCATCAATAACATGGGACATATTAGAATTCATAGCAGTAGCAGGTTTAGGTGTCGCAAGTTTACTAATAACGGAAGAAGAATCTAGTGCAGAGCTAGATGGCAGTTCCTTACCTCCCCTCGTAGTTGAGGGGAAAATAGTAGTTCAGTCGTCTTTCAAGTTCTTCATAGTGATCAACAGATATAAATCCCAAGTGACTCAGAGAAAAGAGCTATGCTCCCCGGCAACGGCGCCAGAAATTAGTCTTGATAACCCACAAGTGTAGGGGATCGCAACAACTTTCGAGGGTAAAGTATTCAACCCAAATTTATTGATTCGACACAAGGGGAGCCAAAGAATATTCTTGAGTATTAGCAGTTGAGTTGTCAATTCAACCACACCTGGATAACTAAGTATCTGCAGCAAAGTATTTAGTAGCAAAAGTGGTATGATAATAAAGGTAACGGTAGCAAAAGTAAAGATAATTGTTTTTGGGTTTTTGTAGTAGTTGTAATAGTAGCAACGGAAAACTAAATAAGCGAAGAACAATGTGTGAAAAGCTCATATGCAATAGATCAGTGATGGATAATTATGCCAGATGTGATTCCTCATGTAATGGCTATAACATAGGGTGACATAGAACTAGCTCCAATTCATCAATGTAATGTAGGCATGTATTCCGTAAATAGTCATACGTGCTTATGGAAAAGAACTTGCATGACATCTTTTGTCCTACCCTCCCGTGGAAGCGGGGACCTAGTGGAAACTAAGGGATATTAAGGCCTCCTTTTAATAGAGAACCAGAACAAAGCATTACCACATAGTGAATACATGAGCTCCTCAAACTACGGTCATCACCGAGAAGTATCCCGATTATTGTCACTTCGGGGTTGTCGGATCATAACACATAATAGGTGACTATACACTTGCAAGATAGGATCAAGAACACACATATATTCATGAAAACATAATAGGTTCAGATCTGAAATCATGGCACTCGGGCCCTAGTGATAAGTATCAATCATAGCAAAGTCATAGCAACATCAATCTCAGAACATAGTGGATACTAGGGATCAAACCCTAACAAAACTAACTTGATTACATGGTAAATCTCATCCAACCCATCACCGTCCAGCAAGCCTACGATGGAATTACTCACACATGGCGGTGATCATCATGAAATTTGTGATGGAGGATGGTTGATGATGACAACGACGACGGACCCCCCTCTGCGGAGCCCTGAACGGACTCCAGATCAGCCCTCCCGAGAGAGATTAGGGCTTGGCGGCGGCTCCGTGTCATAAAACGAGATGAAACTTTCTCTCTGATTTTTTTCTCCCCGAACATGAATATATGGAGTTGGAGTTGAGGTCGGTGGAGGTCCAGGGGGCCCATGATATAAGAGGGCATGCCCTAGGGGGGGCGCCCTAGGGGGGGCGTCCCCCTGTCTTGTGGACAACCTATGGGCCCCCTAGTGTTGATTCTTTCGCCAAAAATTCTTATTAATTCCAAAAAGTGCCTCCGTGGATTTCCAGGACATTCTGAGAACTTTTCTTTTCTACACATAAAACAACATCATGGCAGTTCTGTTGAAAACAACATCAGCCCGGGTTAGTTTCATTCAAATCATGCAAGTTAGAGTCCAAAACAAGGGCAAAAGTGTTTGGAAAAGTAGATACATTGGAGATGTATCAGAATTAACTCAAGCAATATGATGAAAACTCCATCTTGCTATCCTTGATGGCAACAATACAATACGTGCCTTGCTGCCCCTACTGTCACTTGGAAAGGACACCGCAAGATTGAACCCAAAGCTAAGCACTTCTACCATGGCAAGAAAGATCAATCTAGTAGGCCAAACTAAACCGATAATTCAAAGAGACTTGCAAAGATATCAAATCATGCATATAAGAATTCAGAAAAGAACCAAATAATATTCATAGATAATCTTGATCATAAATCCACCATTCATCAAATCTTGGCAAACACACCAAAAAAGAGTATTACATCAAATAGATCTCCAAGAACATCAAGGAGAACTTTGTATTGAGAATCAAAGAGAGAGAAGAAGCCATCTAGCTAATAACTATGGACCCGAAGGTCTGTGGTAAACTACTGAAAGTGCAACTATCTCTATGTGGTTTTGGTAATTCATAACAACATATAGCTCATTGAGCTAATGCTATTCCAAGACTATTATTTCAGGAAAGCTCAATGAATGCCATGGCATGGATGATGAAAGTGGATCCCTCAAAATACTAAGGACAAAGGATTGGCTCAAGCTCAAAATCTCAAGACTCTTCATTTTACATTTTAGTGATCCAAGATCACATTGAGTCTATAGGAAAAGCCAATACTATCAAGAAGGGATAAGTGTTGCTTAATGAGCCTCTTGCTTCATGTGCTTAGTGATATGCTCCAAAAACCCTCAACTACTTTCCCACATCCACAAATGACCTAAACCTAAAGCCAAAATCGGTCACACCGATTCTTTCTATCCGGCGCCACCGATTCCAAAAGTCATAGCCACTGCCACAAACCCTAAGCAAATCGGTCTTACCAATAGGGATCTCGGTCTCACCGAGATGGGGTTGCAATCTCTCTGTTTCCCTTTGTAATGTTTTTGTCTAACCGAAGTGAGAGATTGGTCCCACAAAGATTGCAATGTAAACTCTTTGTTTCCTTTTTGTAACATTTCAGTCTCACCGAAAAGAGCAAATCGGTCCAACCGAGTTTACCTGACCAACTCTCTAGAAAGCTTATTACCAAATCGGTCTCACCGAGTTTGTGTAATCGGTCTCACCGAGATTACGTTATGCCCTAACCCTAACCGAATCGGCCTCACCGAGATGCATGTCAGTCCCACCGAAAATCACTAACGGTCACTAGGTTTACTAAATCGGTCCGACCGAGTTTAACGATTCGGTCCCACCGAGTTTGGTAAATTGTGTGTAACGGTTAGATTTTGTGTGGAGGCTATATATACCCCTCCACCTCCTCTTCATTCGTGGAGAGAGCCATCAAACTAAACCTACACTTCCAACTTACCATTTCCGAGACAGAACCACATACTCATGTGTTGAGGCCAAGATATTCCATTCCTACCATCTGAATCTTGATCTCTAGTCTTCCCCAAGTTGCTTTCCACTTAAACCCTCTTTCCACCAGATCCAAATCCTATGAGAGAGACTTGAGTGTTGGGGAGAATATCATTTGAAGCACAAGAGCAAGGAGTTCATCATCAACACACCATTTGTTACTTCTTGGAGAGTGGTGTCTCCTAGATTGGCTAGGTGTCACTTGGGAGCCTCCGACAAGATTGTGGAGTTGAACCAAGGAGTTTGTAAGGGCAAGGAGATCGCCTACTTCGTGAAGATCTACCGCTAGTGAGGCAAGTCCTTCGTGGGCGACGGCCATGGTGGGATAGACAAGGTTGCTTCTTCGTGGACCCTTCATGGGTGGAGCCCTCCGTGGATTCACGCAGCCGTTACCCTTTGTGGGTTGAAGTCTCCATCAACGTGGATGTATGATAGCACCACCTATCGGAACCACGGCAAAAACATCCGTGTCTCCAATTGCGTTTGAATCCTCCAAACCCTTCCCTTTACTTTCTTGCAAGTTGCATGCTTTAATTTCTGCTGCCTATACACTCTTTGCATGCTTGCTTGAATTGTGTGATGATTGCTTGACTTGTCCTAAAATAGCTAAAATCTGTCAAACTCTAAAATTGGGAAAAGGTTAAGTTTTTATTGGTTAAGTAGTGTAATCACCCCCCCTCTAGACATACTTCAAGGTCCTGCAAGTGGTATCAGAGCTTTGGTCTCCATTTGCTTTGATTTCCATAGCTTTTGGTGGTCATAGCCTTGGTTTCACAACCTAGGAGAGTATGGCGTCTAGCGAGGGAAATTATCACCGTAGAGGTCCTTACTTTGATGGTACTAATTTTGCTAGTTGGAAGCATAAGATGAAAATGCATATTCTCGGACATAACCCCGCCGTTTGGGCAATTATTTGTATTGGCTTGCAAGGTGAATTCTTTGATGGGAAAGAACCGAACCGTGAAGCGAATGCGGAAGAATTGAAGATGCTGCAATACAACGCTCAAGTCTGTGATATCATCTTCAATGGATTGTGCCCCGAAGAATTCAATAAAATCAGCCGTCTTGAGAATGCAAAGGAAATTTGGGATACTTTGATTGATATGCACGAAGGTACCGAATCCGTCAAGGAATCCAAGTTGGATGTGCTCCAAAGTCAGCTTGACAAGTTCAAAATGAAGGATGGTGAAGGTGTCGCTGAAATGTACTCTAGGCTTGCTCTTATCACAAATGAGATTGCCGGCTTAGGGAGTGAAGAGATGACCGACAAATTCATCATCAAGAAAATCCTAAGAGCATTGGATGGAAAGTATGATACCGTGTGCACATTGATCCCAATGATGCCAAACTACAAAGATCTCAAGCCAACAGAAGTCATTGGAAGAATTGTTGCTCATGAGATGTCACTCAAGGATAAGGAGGAACTTCACAACAAGTCAACTGGTGCTTACAAAGCCTCAAGTGAAGCCCCCACATCTTCAAGTGAGAAACCAACCTTCAATGAAGAATTGAGCTTAATGGTGAAGAACTTCAACAAATTCTACAAAAGTAGAAGCAAAGAAAGAAGCTCCAAGTCAAGGTCTTACAATGACAAGAGATCTTCTAGTCGAGAGCGCAATTGCTAAAATTGTGGGAGACCCGGACACTACTCCAATGAGTGTACGACACCCTACAAAAGAAGAGAAGATTCTCCAAGAAGAAGGAGCAAAAGAGAAGAATCACCACCAAGAGAGAGGAGGAGTAGAGATGATCGTTATGAACAAGACCCTCATGGAGAAGCAAGGATTCGGAAAGGAAGGACAAGTCATCAAGGAGCTACACAAAACGAAGACATCAAGCTCATGTTGGTGAATGGGTATCCGGCTCCGACTCCGACAATCACTCCGAGAGAAGCTATCACTCCGACTCCGAACATACTCAAGATGAAGGTGTTGCCGGTCTAGCACTTGTGTCAACCAACTCCTACGACATATTTGATTCACCAAATGAAGGAATTGGAAGATGCTTCATGGCCAAAGGTCCAAAGGTAACACATCCCGAGTATGTTGATTTTAATAGTGATGAAGATGACTTGCTTATGGATGATGATTTACTTGTTGACAACTCTAGTGATGAATACTATGATGAAACGTTAATTAATCATGCTAATCAAACGAATGACAATGATAAGGAGAAAATTGATCTTCTAACTAAAGAACTAAAAACTCTTAAGTTGGATCATGAAACTATCTTCGAAGATCATCGAGAACTTTTAAGGGCTCATGAGAAGTTACGCTTTGGAAAGCTCAATCTTGAGCAAGAGCATGAGTTCTTAAAGGCAATCAATGATGATCTCCGCAAGAAAAGTTCTTCTTACATTGCCAAGCGTTTACTCTTATCTACTTACATGCCTCAAGTCAAGTCTAGTAACAAGTACAAGAAAGATACTTCCTCTAGTAGTAACAATAATAATGTTAAATCCAATGTTGTTGCTTCTAGTAGTTCTCTTGATTCCACTAATGATTCTCTTAGCCAAGTTACACTTGAGCAATAAAATAGTTTATTGAAGGGAATTATAGAGAAAGGTGTTTACAAGAGCCTTGCTGGGAGTAAGCAATTTGAGGAAATTGTACGCAAGCAAGGAAGGCACCGGAAGAATCAAGGTGTTGGTTTTGAACGAAAGTTCAACCCCAATGGAATTGAGTGGGAAGAAGATCAATACCACAAGACAAAGTTTGTTCCTCAACAAGAGAAGTATGATCCTACTTCCTTCAAGGGGACACAAACTCAAGATGATCTTCCACCACAAGACCACAAGAACAAAGGCAAGGACAATCTTCAAGAAGAGATTGATGCATTTGAAGAAGCACCTAAAGCCTTGTTCAGTTGGATCCCCAAGACTACGTCAAGTTCTACTTCATCAAGTACAACTACAACTCCAAGGATTCCCATCAAGATGATGTGGATCCCGAAGAACAAGAACTAGAGAGTTCTTGAGCGTGACTCCGCCAACATTCTTCACTCATATCATTTTGGCAAGAACAAGTGCAATCAACTTTCACATCTTGCACTAGTTCAAGGAGTCACAAACCCTCTTGTTGGTTAGGCAAGGGACAAGGTAACCTAATGATTTCATGGACATCATTTTGTGTGTGAATCACTCTATGTCTATGGATATTCTTGTTTATTCCTTGTGGGACCAACCCATGTAGGCAAGTTGAAAGTGCAACTCATTCCAAAGGATTGCTCCAAATGATCTACTTCAACATTGAGCATCCACATCTTCAACACCTACATGAAGTCATCATCGACAAAACCCAAGGTTAGTTCATCCCTCTAAAGGGGGGATCTCACATCTAGGGGGAGCTTAACTCTAAGAATTGAGTCAAAGCAACTCTAATGGTTTGAACACATTAATGCATTATGTAAAAGTGGTAACCCCACTTGAGCTTAAACGATGAGTATGACCTATGATCAAATGTTCTCATTTGACTCCTAAGTCAATATACTCATATATAGATGACCTAGTCATCACCAATTGTTTGTTAGATGCTAGAATTGGTTGTGCATGCTTTGCCACATATTTCAATTGCCATCTTATTGTGTGAGCATGTTGGTGCATATTTTACTCATTCAAGGACATCCACTTGTTGTTTTGTTTGTTTGGATTCTTTTCTTTGTGCCAAGTGGATGGACAAGAATGCCTAAGAACCTTCTTTAGCTATCTATGCTTTTCTCGTCTCAAACTCTATTCATGCTACATCACAAAATTTGATCAAGTCAGATTCGAACC
Organism: Triticum aestivum; assembly: GCF_018294505.1. Taxonomy (NCBI): domain Eukaryota; kingdom Viridiplantae; phylum Streptophyta; class Magnoliopsida; order Poales; family Poaceae; genus Triticum; species Triticum aestivum. Next base: position 322,188,002 of record NC_057801.1, on the reverse strand, counting down.
ACTCTGTGTGAGGAGCACTCGGAGTCCCTGATTCGTCATAGACTTAAACTTCCAAAACCTCTTAGTGATTCTCGGTCTGACCGATCCTTCCATTTCGTTCCTACCGAGATCATCAAGTTGATCTAAGTTTTCAATCTCGGTGAAACTGATTTGAACTTTTTGGTCTCACCGATTTGCTGTAACTGAACACAGTTATGCATCTCGGTGCCACCGAGTTGTTCCACTCGGTCACACCGACAGGGTCGAGCTATATAAATAGCCACGGGCAAAAATTTGGAAATTTCTCCGAAACCCTTCGCCCGCGCAACAGCTTGCTCTGCCATCGTGGTCTCCAGATCGTCTCCTCGTCGCCAGCAGCCTCCTGTCGCTGGTATCCGCCGCCTTCAATGGATTTCGTCCCCGCCGTTTCCGCCGTAGCAAGTCCACCACCAAGTTAGGGTATGGACTTAATCTTTGTGCTATCCACGTCTGATTCCTGGCACATTGTTTTCATATTGATTCTTGCCACAATTGAAACTCTTCTATCCAGCCAAAGTAGTTCATAGATTAGGTGTGATTCAAATTTTTAGGGTTTGGTTTCCGCGAAACCATCTCGGACTCACTGAGTTGAAAAACTCGGTCTCACCGATTTGGCTTATGCCATTGCACTAGTGACTCTCGGTCTGACCGAGAATTACTTATCGGTGCAACCGATTTGAGGATTCTGTGAAACCCTAGCAGTCTCAGTACCACCGAACTAAAACTCGGTCCAACCGAGATCATCAGTTTAGGTTCCAAAACTGCTTCGGTATCACCGAGTTTGAAAATCGGTGGATCTGAAATGCTTTTTGTGGAAAACTAAGACTGAACTTTTGAGTCATTCTTTTGCAAAAACCTCTGCATTTTGTGATGCTCATCTTTTCTGTCTCATCTATAACTCTTCACAGGGTCAGCAGTCAGCTTTTGCAGTATGTCTGATCAAAGTGACAGCCAGAACAGGTCAGAACAGCAGATGGACTTGAGTGAGGGCACTAGTCCATCAACTTCAGAAGAAGGGAGCAGAAGTACTCCTAGCAATTTGCCTAAGGCTGCAACTAGGCAAATGAGGAAAAGAACTTCAGACTCAGAGGATGAAGATTACAAAGATGAGGAAGATGAGGCTACTTCTAAGAAAGTGGTGCTCAAGAAGGAATATGGCTCAGCAAAGGATATAAAGCCAGGCATGAAGATTAAAAGGCATGCAAGAAGGCAACCTATTCCTAAGGCCAGAGCATCAACTCAACTGCCAAAAAATCCTGATCCCAAAGAGCCAGCTGATGAAAGCAAGAAGAGGAAGGAAAGGGTCAAGAAGACCATGGCCAGAGTTGTTGGGCAACCTTCCATGATGCAAGAGGAAGAGATTTCTGCACCAGCACCAAAGGCACCAAAGCTTATGGGTGATGCTATTAAATCTGGGGCTACAGCATCTAAGCCCAAGGAAGCACCCAAAGCTGCCCCCAAGGCCAAGTCTGCACCAAAGAGAAATACCAGGAGTATTCCAGCTGCTGAGAAGAACAAGGCCCCAGTGCCCAATGTTGCTGAAGATTCAGATGAAGAAGGACAGGTTCTAAGGAAGCTCAAGCCGAAGATACCAGACCACAATGATGCCCATCCTGTGGCTGAGGACATGAGAATCAGGAAGGATTCAGGGCTGAGACTGTGGAGAATGGAAGATCCATATGCCACAAGGAGAAGAACTGCTGTTGATTACATGTTCCATACAAAGGAAAAGCAGGACTTCTATGAAACAATTCTGTTGGACAAGAAGCCCATAGTCTGTGACATGAGGTGGGTTGACTGGAAATTCATCAAGGAAAATGAACAACACTATCCTAGAGTGCAAGACAGCTTTGTTGCTTGTGGAGTTGTAGATTTTGTTGGACAGAAGTTCACCAACTAGAATGATGAGCTTATCATGCAGTTCTACTCCACAGCACACTTTTGCCCAGATGGAAGAATAGTTTGGATGTCTGAAGGTACAAGGTACCAGTCCACTATTGAAGAATGGGCAAGTCTGATCAATGCCCCCAAGGAGAATGAGGATGACCTAGAAATTTATGCAAAGAAGAAGTTGGGTCACAATTCAATGGCTCAGATGTACAAGGAAATTCCAGACAAGGCATTAGAGACTCACAAGTTTGGATCAGTTCACTTTCTGCTGTCAGGGTTGCCAACCATAAATTGGATTCTGAGGCACACTTTGTTGCCCAAGTCTGGTGACCATAACATGATCAGAGGGCATGCCATCAACATGTTGCATGTGTTTGATGTGCCACAGAAGTTCAAAGTCATGAGCCTGATCATTGAAACAATCAAGAGGACTGCAGCAGATCAGAAGAGGAGCTGTGGATATGCACCTCAGATTCAAGAATTGATAAACTCAAAGATGGGCACAGGAAAATATCAGTTGAATAAGGAACACTTTCCACTTTATCCAGACTTTGAGGACAATGAGGTTCTCATGAATGAAGATGATCCACAATTAGTTCAAGCTTAGGAGAAGAAGGAGAAGGCAAAGAGGGAGAAGGCTGCCAAGATGCCAACTCAAGAGGAGGCATCTGAATATTTCTTGAAAACCAAACAGGAGCAGCTTGGTTACTTGATAGCATCATCTCTGAGGATTGAGAAGGGGTTGGCCACCCTAACTCAAAACCAGGAGAGCCTGGAAAGAATCATGGAACAAAAATTCTATGATCTAGATGTCAAGGTAACTGAGATTCAGTTAGTTGTGGAGCAGCTGCAGGATGACATGCAGGAGAGGAAGGGAAAGACTACCACCAATGTGTTTGCCAGAGTGCCCAGAGCCCAGAGGTCAGTTGCAGTGCCTGTGACAGACACTAGAGCAACAACTTCAGCACTAGCCACTGCCCCTACAGTTCCAGTGCAACCAGCTCCAGCACCGGTTCCTCCAGCTCCATCCACTTAAACTGAAGCCTTCATTCAAGGAGCCATCTCTACACCACCACCAGAAGATCAAGCCTGAGAGTCGATCTAGCACTATGCATTTTCTATGAACTTTTTGGTAACTTGTTGCCAAAGGGGGAGAAAAATGTATAGATCATAGGCTTCGAGAGAGAGAGAGAGTGTTGCTTTTTTTCTCTCTTGCTTTATTTGGTGGTTTTTCAATCTTTGTTTGCTTTTGGTTGAGATACTATGCTTGTGAGACATTGATGATCATGTGTTTGATCATAAGCTACACTTATGCATGCTTGATATTATCCTATCTATCTTATGTGATCACTCACTATGCTTGGTGATGAGTGCATGTATTCATTGTTTATTATTTTGAGCGCTCCACCAAGATGTATGTGACATGGAAGAGTAACCCATGAGCCTAATTCATTGTGCATTTGCAGTCCAAAGCAAATCTAAAACTATGCACAAATTTAGGGGTAGCTCTTGCTTATCACATACTTCTCAAAGCGACGATGTTATTTAAATTTTCTTATCATTTGTCGAAGCTTTGATCTATATGTTGTCATCAATTACCAAAAAGGGGGAGATTGAAAGTGCAACTGTCCCTAGGTGGTTTTGGTAATTCATAACAACATATAGCTCATTGAGCTAATGCTATTCCAAGACTATTATTTTAGGAAAGCTCAATGAATGGCATGGCATGGATGATGAAAGTGGATCCCTCAAAATACTAAGGACAAAGGATTGGCTCAAGCTCAAAAGCTCAAGACTCTTCATTTTACATTTTAGTGATCCAAGATCACATTGAGTCTATAGGAAAAGCCAATACTATCAAGAAGGGATAATGTGTTGCTTAATGAGCCTCTTGCTTCCTGTGCTTAGTGATATGCTCCAAAACCCTCAACTACTTTCCCACATCCACAAATGACCTAAACCTAAAGCCAAAATCGGTCACACCGATTCTTTCTATCCGGCGCCACCGATTCCAAAAGTCATAGCCACTACCACAAACCCTAAGCCCATCGGTCTTACCGATAGGGATCTCGGTCTCACCGAGATGGGGTTGCAATCTCTATGTTTCCCTTCGTAACGTTTCGGTGTAACCAAAGTGAGAGATCGGTCCCACCGAGATTGCAATGTAAACTCTCTGTTTCCTTTTTGTAACATTTCGGTCTCACCGAAAAGAGCAAATCGGTCCCACCGAGTTTACCTGACCAACTCTCTCGAAAGCTTATTACCAAATCGGTCTTACCGAGTTTGTGTAATCGGTCTCACCGAGATTACTTTATGCCCTAAACCTAACCGAATCGGCCTCACCGAGATGCATCTCAGTCCCACCGAAAATCACTAACGGTCACTAGGTTTACTAAATCGGTCCGACCGAGTTTAACGATTCGGTCCCACCGAGTTTGGTAAATTGTGTGTAACGGTTAGATTTTGTGTGGAGGCTATATATACCCCTCCACCTCCTCTTCATTCGTGGAGAGAGCCATCCAACTAAACCTACACTTCCAACTTACCATTTCTGAGAGAGAACCACCTACTCATGTGTTGAGGCCAAGATATTCCATTCCTACCATACGAATCTTGATCTCTAGCCTTCCCCAAGTTGCTTTCCACTCAAACCCTCTTTCCACCAGATCCAAATCCTATGAGAGAGAGTTGAGTGTTGGGGAGACTATCATTTGAAGCACAAGAGCAAGGAGTTCATCATCAACGCACCATTTGTTACTTCTTGGAGAGTGGTGTCTCCTAGATTGGCTAGGTGTCACTTGGGAGCCTCCGACAAGATTGTGGAGTTGAACCAAGGAGTTTGTAAGGGCAAGGAGATCGCCTACTTCGTGAAGATCTATCGCTAGTGAGGCAAGTCCTTCGTGGGCGACGGCCATGGTGGGATAGACAAGGTTGCTTCTTCGTGGACCCTTCGTGGGTGGAGCCCTCCATGGACTCGCGCAGCCGTTACCCTTCGTGGGTTGAAGTCTCCATGAACGTGGATGTACGATAGCACCACCTATCGGAACCACGCCAAACATCCGTGTCTCCAATTGCGTTTGAATCCTCCAAACCCTTCCCTTTACTTTCTTGCAAGTTGCATGCTTTAATTTCCGCTGCCTATACACTCTTTGCATGCTTTCTTGAATTGTGTGATGATTGCTTGACTTGTCCTAAAATAGCTAAAATCTGCCAAACTCTAAAATTGGGAAAAGGTTAAGTTTTTATTGGTCAAGTAGTCTAATCACCCCCCCCTCTAGACATACTTCAAGGTCCTACAACTACTCATGCTTAATCAGAGAGGTAATGGTCTTGATGTAGAAGCCCTCCATGATCGAATCCCCCTTCGGCAGATCCCGGAAAAGGCCCCAAGATGGGATCTCACGGGTACAAAATGTTGCGGTGGTGGAAAAGTGGTTTCGTGGCTCCCCCTGATGTTCTTTGGGTATAAGAGTATAAATAGGAGAAAGAACTAGGTCGGTGGAGCTATGAGGGGCCCACGAGGGTGGGGGCGTGCCGTCCTGCCTCGTGGCCTCCTTGTTACGTCTCTAACTTCATCTCCAAGTCTTCTGGTTTGCTTTCGGTCTAAGAAAGATCATCACGAAGGTTTCATTCCGTTTGGACTCTGTTTGGAATTCCTTTTCTGCAAAACTCTAAAATAGGCAAAAAAATAGAAACTGGCACTAGGCCCTCGGTTAATAGGTTAGTCCAAAAACTAATATAGAAGAGCATATTAAAGCCCATTAAACATCCAAAACAGATAATATAATAGCATGGAACAATCAAAAATTATAGATACGTTGGAGACATATCAGGGAACTGGCCACTCGAAGCGAAATTGCCCCAAGTATCTGGCCGACAGGAAGGGTGCCAACCTCAACAAAGGTATATATGATATACATGTTATTGATGTGTACCTTACCATCTCTCGTTGTAGTGCCTGCGTAGTTGATACCGGTGCCATTTCTCACATTTGCAACTCTAATAGGAACTATGGAATAGACAAAGGCTGGCATAGGACAAAGTGACGATGCGCATGGGAAATGGTTCCAAGGTTGATGTGATCACCGTCGGCACGCTCGCTCTTCGATTACCATCGGGATTAGTGATAAACCTAAATAATTATTATTTAGGGCCTACGTTGAGCATGAACTTTATATCTGGATCTTGTTTAATGCGAGATGGTTAATCATTTAAATTAGAGAATAATGGTTGTTCCATTTATATGGGTAATATAATTTATGGTCATGCACCCATTATGCGGGGTTTATTCTTATTGAATCTCAATAGTGATGATACACATGTTCATAACATTGACGCCAAAAGATGTAGAGTTGATAATGATAATACCACTTTCTTGTGGCACTGCCGCTTAGGCCATATTGGTGTAAAGCACAAGAAGAAACTCCATGCTGATGGACTTTTGGAGACACTTGATTTTTAATCACTTGACACATGCGAACCATGCCTCATGGTCAAGATGACTAAAACCCCGTTTTCCGGAACAATGGAACAAGCAAGTGACTTATTGGAAATCATACATACTGATGTGTGCGGTTCGATGAGCGTTCACACACAGTGGATACTGTTACTTTCTCACCTTCACCGATGATTTGAGTAGATATGGGTATATTTAGTTAATGAAGCATAAGTCTGAAACGTTTGAAAAGTTCAAGCAATTTCAGAGTGAAGTTGAGAATCATCGTAACAAGAAGATTAAATTCCTTTAATCTGATCGAGGGCGAGAATATCTGAGTATGAGTTTGGCAATCACTTAAGACCATGGGATTGTTTCACAACTAACGCCACCTAGAACACCACAGCGTAATGGTGTGTCTGAACATTGTAATTTTACCTTATTGGATATGGTGTGTTCTATGATGTTTCTTGCCGATCTGCCACTATCGTTTTGGGGTTATGCATGAGAAACAGCTGCATTCACTTTAAATAGGGCACCAGCTAAGTCAGTAGACATGACACCGTATGAACTATGGTTTGGCAAGAAACCTAAACTGTCATTTCTTAAGGTTTGGGACTATGATGCTTATTTCTGTCAAAAGGCTTCAGCCAAAAAAGCTCGAACCCAAAGTGGACAAATGCGTCTTCCTAGGATAAACAAAAGAGATGGTTGGGCATACCTTCTATCTCAGATTCAAAGACAAAGTGTTTGTCGCTAAGAACGGGTCCTTTCTCGAGAAAGTGTTTTTCTCGAAAGAATTGAGTGGGAGGAAGATAGAACTTGAACCTTCACTTCAACCAGAGAGTAGCACCGCGCAGCGCAGAAAGATGTTGTTGTGGCACCTACATTAGTTGAATAGGAAGCTAATGATAGTGATTATGAAGTTTCAGACCAAGTTACTATCGAACCTCGTAGGTCGACAAGGATATGTACTGCTCCTGAGTGGTACGGTAACCCTATCTTAGAGGTCATGTTGTTGGACAACGATGAACCTATGAGCTATGGAGGAGCGATGGTGGGCCCGGATTCCAACAAATGGTTAGAGTCCATGAAATCCAAGATGGGATCCATGTATGAATAAAAAGTATGGACTTTGGAAGTATTACCTGAAGGGCGAAAGGCCTTGCAGAATAAATGCATCTTCGAGAAGAAGACAGACACAGATGGTAATGCCACCGTCTATAAAGCTCGACTTGTGGCACATGGTTATTCATAAGTTCAAGGAGTTGACTACGATGAGACTTTCTCACCTGTAGCGATGCTTAAGTCCGCCAGAATCATGTTGGCAATAAGTACATTTCTTGGTTATGAAATATGGCAGACGGATGTCAGAACAACATTCCTTAATGGTTTCTTAAGGAAGAGTTGTATATGATGCAATCGGAAGGTTTTGTCGATCCAGAGAATGCTGACAAAATGTGCAAGCTCCAGTGATCCATTTATGGACTGGTGCAAGCATTTGGGAGTTGGAATCTTCGCTTTGATGAGGTGATCAAAGCGTTTGGGTTTATACAAGTTTACGGAGAAGCTTGTATTTACAAGAAAGTGAGTGGGAGCTCTATAGTGTTTCTAATATTATATGTGGATGACATATTGCTGATTGGACACAATACATAACTTTTGGAAAACGTGAAGGAATATTTGAACAAGAGTTTTTCAATATAGAACCTAGGAGAAGCTGCTTTCATATTAGGCATCAAGAACTATAGAGAGAGATCGAGACGCTTAATATGACTTTCACAAAGCAAATACCTTGATAAGATTTTGAACAAGTTCAAAATGAATCAGTCCAAGAAGGGTTCATGCCTGTTTTGCAAGGTGTGAAGTTGAGTAGGACTCAATGCTCAGCGACTACATCTGATAGAGAAAATATGAGTGTCATTCCATATGCTTCTGCTATAGGCTATGCCATGTATGTGATGTTGTGCACAAGACTAGATGTCAGCCTTGCCATAAGTATGGCCGAAAGGTTTCAAAGTGATCCAGGAGAGGAACACTGGACAACGTCAACAATATCCTTAAGTACCTGCAAAGGACTAAGGAAACATTTCTTGTTTATGGAGGTGATCAAGAGCTCGTCGTAAAGGATCACGTTGATGCAAGGTTTGACACTTATTTGGATGACTCAAAGTCTCAAACCGGATATGTGTATATTATAAATGGGGGAGCGGTAAGCTGGTGCAGTTCCAAGCAATGCATGATAGCTGATTCTACATGCGAAGCAGAGTACATAGTTGCCTCGAAGGCAGCGAAGGAAGGTGTCTGGATGAAGCAGTTCATGACAGATCTTGGAGATGTGCCCAGTGCACTGGACCCAATGACTTCGTTATGTGACAACACTGGTGCCATTGCTCGGGCCAAGGAACCAAGGTTTCACAAGTGGACCAGACACATAAAGCGACGCTTCAATTCCATCAGCGATGTGATCGAGGAGGAGGACATAAACATTTGCAAAGTACATATGGATCTGAATGTTGCAGATCCGTTGACTAAACTTCTTCCACGGGCAAAACATGATCAACACCAGAACTCTATGGGTGTTAGATTCATTACCATGTAATGCTAGATTATTGACTCTAGTGCAAGTGGGGGACTATTGGAAATATGCCCTAGAGGCAATAATAAAGTGGTTACTATTACATTTCCTTGTTCATGATAATTGTTTATTATCCATGCTATAATTGTATTTATTGGAAACTCAAATACATGTCTGGCTGGATAGACAATAACATGTCCCTAGTAAGCCTCTACTGGACTAGCTCGTTGATCAAAGATGGCTATGGTTTCCTAGCCATAGACATGAGTTGTCATTTGATAACAGGATCACGTCATTTGGAGAATGATGGGATGGACAAGACCCACACTATAAACATAGCATATGATCATATCAAGTTCATTGCTATCGTTTTCTGCATGTCAAGTATCTGTTCCTATGACCATGAGATCATGCAACTCACTGAGACCAGAAGAGTACCTTGTGTGTATGAAATGTCGCAACATAACTGGGTGACCATAAAGATGCTCCATAGGTATCTCTGAGGGTGTCTGTTGGGTTGACATGGATCAAGACTGGGATTTGTCACTCTGTATGACGTAGAGGTATCTCGGGGCACACTTTGTAATACATCATCACAATGAGGTTGCAAGCAATGTGACTACAGAGTTAGACATAGGATCTTGTATTACGGAACGAGTAAAGAGACTTGCCAGTAACGAGGTTGAACTAGGTATGGAGATACCGATGATCGAATCTTGGGCAAGTAACATACCAATAGACAAAGGGAACTGCATACGGGATTAGCTGAATCCTTGACATCATGGTTCAACCGATAAATATCTTCATGGAATATGTAGGAACCATTATGGGCATCCAGGTCCCACTATTTGTTATTGACCGGGGAGGAGTCTCGGTCATGTCTACATGATTCTCGAACCCGTAGTGTCGCAAGCTTAACATTCGGTATTGAGATATTAATAGTGGAAAGTCTGAATGTTGCTACGAGTCCCCGATGGGATCTGGGACATCACAAGGAGCTCTGAAATAGTGCAAAGGTAAAGATTCATATATGGAAAGTTGTTATCGGGGTTCCTGAAAAAGTACGCGTTTTTTCGGTATTGTACCGGGAAGGTTCTAGAAGGTTTTGGAGTGGGGCCCACCTGCATGGGGGACCCGCATGAACGTGGGTAGTGGGGAAATTCCCCACAACCCTAGTCTAGGCGTACCAAGATCCTGCAACGACCCTAGGGCTTTGGAGAGCAAGCTACCAGCGCCCTCCACGCATGTGTAAAGGTGGGGAGGCATTGGGGGCAGCCACCCTTCAACCCTTGTCCGTTAGCTCTCCCAACTCCTCCAACGTTTCACCATATGCTCTTGGTGAAGCCCTGCCAGAATTCCGCTACCACCACCACCACCATACTGTCGTGTTGGTCCCGATCTCATCTACCCCCTCTCTCTCGCTTGCTGGATCAAGAAGGAGAGGACATTGCCGAGCCGCACGTGTGCTAAACTCGGAGGTGTCGTCCGTTCGGCACTTGATCAGAAGTTCGTGGACGGATCATGAATGGATCACAAAGACGTTCGACTACATCAATCACGTTTCTTGACACTTCCGCTTAGCGATCTACAAGAATATGTAGATCCAATCTCTTCTCTCGTACATGTGCATCTCCTAGATTGATCTTGGTGAGGGTAGGAAGTTTTTTTGTTTCCCATGCAATGTTCCCCAACGCTCGTGGGGCATTTCAATGGTGGAAGGCCACGTGGGATATGTGTGCCACTGGTGCACACGTTGAATAGGTCCTACTGTGCCAAGAAACTTATGGTACGAGCTATTTTCTGTTATATATGTTGTCCGTAAACTCTTGCTTATACACAATTTTACAGTTGTGATCTTCTTGAAACAGTAACTGCCAAGATTTATTGTTCCTATATAGATGCCTGACCATGGTTGGGTCAGACTTGTGCTTGGTCACAACATGATGTTTATGTTGACCTACTCCATTTCCCTTAGAGGTGAAAAGATACATATTCATGGGTGGTCTCAAATAATTAAGGCCCGTCCATCTTGGGGAATAGAACATAAGGTTATGTTCATGCTTTTCCATGGCTCTAAAGCAAATATCATGTTTATTGAGCACATTGCAAGATGAAGCCACTTTCAGAAGGTTGTGGATGTGCAGGGTGGCGCCTGGGCCTTGTCCTGGGGCTTGGTGGCCTCACCCTTTGTTAACTGTAGGCAAAGTAGCACTATTCGAGACATGCTTTGTACAATGGAACCTGTATAAGTACTCATATTGCTTTCAGATATGGTTGTTAAGTGCTCCTGCTGGTTTTAGTTAAGGTTGTTAAGTACTCCTGCTGCTTTTACAACCTGTCGTGTTTCTTCAGTCTCGTCTTCCTCCAGCCACCAAACCAAACCAGCGTCGGCAGGGCCGCCTCTTCCCGCCTCCCATGGCTGGCTACGCCTCAGCGCACACATCGCCGCCCCACCGTCTCCTAAATCGTTAACACCGACGTCAGCCCCACCATGCACCCGAACCAGTCAACCCTTGTACTCACTTTCCACCGTGACATCATCACCGCATCTTCCCCGGCTCCTATTTGTTATCGTTCGAGGCCTCGCTGTCGTCCTCCGCGTGCTTTGGTGCGCTCGCCGCGGCGTCGTCCTCTCATGTTGTCAACATGGTCAACAAACGAGAGCAATCGGGAGATGACTATATGTGGAGAGGATGACAGTAGGGACCCACCATGCCCATGGCCGTACGCAAGAAAGTTCCTCATTTTTTGTTTTACACTGCATTGTCAGCGTATAGAAAAAGAAAATGCTTCCTCCTAGTGGTTTGTTGACATCTAGGACCCATGACATTGTCAGCGTATAGTCAATAGACAAGAGAACTACACAAGAGTGGCTGACACCTGGGATGTAGCTGCTCAAGCAGTATTTTTTTGTTATTATCGGCACGGAGCAGGCTTTCAACTGGGTTGTGGACTGTCTAGCCTAGGCTTCTACTTTATGTTCACCACATGACAATCCTAGCTATGTTTTCTTTGTGAAAATGGCTAGCCCGGTTTATTTTTTCTGAAGAATACCCAATCCAGGCATACCCAACCCAGGCCTACTTATTTTTCTCCGTCCTGCTGGGCTGCAACTTTTTCAAAACGGCTGCAAATCTTAAAAGAAATATGGAATGGGTTGTAAATATAAAACACACAATTTAAATTTTTAACCATGGCCCTAGACAACAAAAAGAAAATGGACTGCAATAAATTGCATAGGGAGTTGCAAATGAGCTGTAAATTATTAAAAAATAGGAAATGGGCTGACTTGTGGGCCGATTAAGTTGATGCGTATGCAAGTTTTTTTACTTATTATATATTAGTCAACAAATGATTCTAGCAGAAGTGACCGTTGGATGTCAATCCAACGGCCGTCATGTTTCTTCAATCTCTGATCTTCTTGCTTCAACCGCCAAATCCAGCGGCGGTGGGACCACCTACTCCCGCCTCCCGTGGCTAGTTTTCCGTGCGCTTAGGCCTCACTGCCCCCTACTACTCCCACCGCTGGCCAGGCCATCCCTCTACTCACCGACATCCCTCCACTGATGTGGCTTCGCTGCCTAAAGGTCATTCCCTTTCTAGGTCTCGTCGTCGTCCAGCACGTTGGTGTTCTCGACATCGGGTGGTCAAAGTTGTCAACAAACGACAACATCAGAAGAGGGATGTACATGGAGAGGCTGACAATAGGGACCCACATGGTCCATGGCCGCACGCAAGTAAGTACCTCCTTATTACATTAAAAAAACGAATCCTCCCCATGACATCTAGGACCCACCAGCTATATCTTCGCACGTAAGGAAGTGCCTCCTTATTAAGCGAAAAATAAGGATTGCTCCCCATGACAACTGGGGCCCACCAGATTCGGAGGCGGGCTTGTGTCCCTACTAAGTTGATGCGTACATAGTGTTTTGTCAACCTAGTCAACAACTGATTCTATCAGCAGTGACCATTGGATTATTAACATCCAACGGTCGTCTTGCTTCTTCAACCTTTGATTTTCTTGCTCTAGCCATCCGAACCACCGCGTGCTTCTGCCTCCCGTGGACGGTTGTGCTGCCGTGCAGGCCTCACCGCCCCTCCAACTTCCACCGTTGGCTGGGCCATCCCTCCAATCACCCAACCCCCTTTTATTCTGCGGTGAAGGCAGCATCACACCATAGATGAACAAGTCAACCCTTGTACTACCCTCCACGTGTTCCTAGGACCCACGTCATTCCCTACATCACCGTCGTCCACCGCCTGGGTGTTGTCTGTGTTGCATGGTCAACATGGTCAATGAACGACAGCCATCAGAAGAGGACTGTACACGGTGAGGCTAACAGCTGGACCCACCAGCTACATCTTTGCATGCAAGAAAGTGCCTCCTTATTATGTGCAAAAAAATGAATCCTCCCCCTGATAGCTCGGACCCACGATCTATATCTTCGCATGCAAGGAAGTGCCTCCTTATCCTCCCTGATAGCTGGGACAGACCCGGGCGAAGCGTACATAGCGTTGTCATTCTGGTCGCAAACGTGTACGTACATACTAGTCCATCGGTCTTTCTGCCATGATGAACCGTGGCCAAGTAAGGAGCGGTAGCTCTTCAGGCAGTCCCGTCTAAATCCTGTATACATATGACATCCATGCTACGAAAAAGACGGCCATATACGTACATATGGCGCCCTGTCATGGTCTTGAATGCATATAACAACGGTGTCCTATTCATCGAGCAGCCAACCTGCTGGGTCGGAACAGAAAAACAACATCGTGTTCATCGGGAGGCAACAGAATGGGTCGGAATGCGCCATGTTCAAAGGGAGCCAGCCGGCTTGGACTGAACAGCCAAAACAGGTCTGGCATACTACAGTACACAGGAAACGGCCTTCTATTCGACCGCCTACGGTCGAAACGCGATTCTATTCATCCGAGGGGTCTGACGTATCGCAAAACGGAGGAAACAGACTTCTATTTGAGATCCTACGGTCGAAACAGAGTCCTGTTGATAGGGAGGGGTCTGGCATACCGCAAAATAGGGAAAAGAAACTTATGTTGGAGTGCATACGGTCAAAACAGGGTCCTATTCATCGGGAGGGGTGTGGCGTACCGCAAAACGGGACTCCACAAGCTACTGTTTCATCCACCGCCCAGTTCCTCCAGCGTCCATCTGCTACTGTTCATCCATTGTCTCCAGCCTCCACCAGACACTGTTCATCACTGTTTCCAGCCTCCACCAGACGATGTTCATTCATGTGCTACTGTTCATCCATCCTACACCAGCTACTGTTCAACTAGCCTCCACGGGGTCCTATTCATTCATTCCCAACCGGCTGTGGTGTGTGGCGGCATCCTCGGGGTCTTGTTCATCCAGCAGTAACCGCCTAGTACCACGGGGTCCTGTTCATCTAGCGGCAACCGCCTACACACGGACGGGGTCTTGGTCATCCAACCCCCATCAGGAACTGTTCATCCACAGCCAACCCAACCAGCTCGACTCACCACGTCCCGAATCATTCTGTGATCATGCACACGGCAACAATGGGCACTATTCATCCAGGGGCAACCCAACGGGCTAGCTACATCTCGCACGGGGGTTTGATCGGCTTCAGTAAGCAGCAACAACGATTGATCGGGTTTAGTTAGCAGTGAAGGAGTCGGTCGGGTTCAGTTACTAACGAAGCGATCGATCCATCAGATTTAGTACGTAGCAGTAGGCAATCGCTCGGGTTCACTAAGTAAACGACTCTCGCTCGGTTTCAGTTATAGCGACACAACTCGCACAACCTGGGTGTATGAGATAAACGCGCAAACCACACTGCATCGCTCGGCCCCGACCACCCACCGTAATCAAGAAATCCGTAAAAATTTCCGCTCCCTCACTTCTACCACAATTTTTTATGTCATGGATGACCCAAAGAATGTCATGCAGGTACGTCCCCGGCGCGCCCATGACGAAAAGCACATGTTCTATCATGATTTTTTTGTCATAGAAGTAGGAGCCCACCACATCGATGATGATACGTGGTTTTGTCACAATTATCATCATAGAAGTGTCATAACCATGACAGAAAAAAATTTCTTTCGGGCCAAAATGCCATGGATGTGTCTTTCTTTGTAGTGACGCCTTAGGCAAGATGACATGATGTAGAGGGATAGATCCAATCAATATGAATAAACCCCATATTTTTATCCTTAATGGAAACATTACAAATTCATGTCATGCCCCTTTCTGGAATTAAGCATCACAAGATTGAACCCATTAGAAAGCACCTCTCCTATTGCAAGAAAAATCAATCTAGTTGGCCAAACCAAATCAATAGGTCAGAGAGAAATAAGATCAAAGAGAGAGAAGAAGTTGTCTAGCTACTAGCTATGGACCTGTAGGTCTGTGGTAGACTACTCACACATCATCAGAAGGGCATCAAGGTTGATGTAGAAGCCCTCTATGATTGAATCCCCCTCCGACAGAGTACTAGAAAAGGTCGCCAGATGGGATCTCACAAAGATAGAAACTTGCGATGGCGGAAAAGTATTTTTGGTGTGCCCCTTGGTCTTCAGGACCCCCCTCAAATTAAGTAGTAATTAAGGACTTAATTCAGCTCTCGGTGGAATTGGTATTGATGGGTGGTTTCAAGAACATCATGGTTTATACCCTATGAATGTAAGTGCATGGCTTCCTAGGCTCAAAATGATCAGACAGACTTAGTGAGTAGTAGCTTCCATGCGCAACCACTAGCTAAATGGGCTCTGGCTTAGTTGAGTAGGTTGTGGGATCCTCGCCCAAGTAAGCTAGCAGATGTAGATATGAGTAGGTGTACTGGCTGCCGGCGGGTGGAGGTGACTACTTCTGACAGACTTGGTCTCAATCTTTGGGTTGAGTCTAGTGGGTAAAGTGTGCAATACAGAGTATTAAAAACTAATCATGATTAGCCATGTCCCCGGCTATGCACAAATTTGTGTAACTATGCCATTACAGTTGTTGGATGATCTTGATAGATGTGACACTTAATAATATTTGCTGGAAAACTTAATAAAGGGTAGGTTGGAGTTGATTTTGCTAACTCAACCTTGTGTATATAATTGTAGTAATAAAAGAACTAAATAAAAATTTGACTATTAGGTAGTTATGAGGATAAAATCAACTTTTTGCAAAATAAACCCCAAGCCTTGCTTTTTTTGTAGTATGCATATACATGTAGGTCTGCTTTATTATTACTCATGTGTAACTTGTCAATACATTCAAAGTACTGACCTACATGCCTGCAACATCTCATGTTGCAGGATATTCTGACGAAGAGTAAGGTACCGTTAGGGTCGCGAGTGTGCACTCTGCATCGCCAGTGGGCTATGATGGGACTCGTCGTTATTTTCGGCTACATTTCTGCTATTCGGTTGAATAAAGCTAGCGAAGTGCTATGAAGATTGTTTTCTTTATACATTCTAGATCATACGCTGTAATAAATAATGCACTTGTTATTCTAGTATTCGTCTATACTGTGTGTGCTAGCGAGTTCGATCCAGGGACTAGCACGGTAAGCACAGTGACTCAAATCCTTCAAGGCTTGGTCGTTATACATTAGCAGTACGATCCAATTGGCTCGTTTGACACTGGGGTGCTCATGTTTTATATTTGTGCAGTGAATGCGGAGTCATGCCATGCTGACATGATAAAATGAGTGGGGATAACATTCCTTAAGGATTGTATATTTTGAAAAGGTCATAATTATGTGTCTTATATTCATGGATATTATTGTGTTGATATTGTTACTTCAGCGTCTTTGAATGATATACCGGAAAGAGATTACATGATACACATGATAAGTAGCATTTCACATCAAGAATTCCGTCTCAATGATTATAATGTAAAGAGATTACATGATACACATGTTAAGTAGTATTTCACATCAAAAAATCTATTTTTATCATTTACCTACTCGTGGACGAGCATGAATTAAACATGGGGATGCTGATATGTCTCCAACATTTGTATGTTTTTTTAATTTTTTCATGCTATTATATTATAAATCTTGGATGCCTTATATGCATTTTATGCTGTTTTATATCATTTTTGGGACTAACCTATTAATCTAGTGCCTAGTGCTAGTTCTAGTTTTTATTTTGCTTATTTTTGGCTTTTCAGAAAATCAATACCAAATGATGTCCAAACACGATCAAACTTTACGGTGATTTGTTCTAGACCAAAAGGGACCCTAGAAGGTTTGGGAGGAGACTAGAAGAACTACGAGAGAGCCACGAGCTTACAAGGCTAGCCCCGGGGGTAGGCATGCCCCCGAAGCTCGTGGGCCCCTTGAAACTCCGTTTGACCTAATTCCACCTCTATAAATTCACATATATTCCCAAACCAACAGAGAGCTACCCAAAACACTTTTTCCGCCGCTGCAAGCTTCTGTTCTTCTGTGATCCCATATGGAGGCGTTTTCTGGTACTCTACCAGAGGGGCAATCGATCATGGAGAACTTCTACATCATCCTTGTTGCCTTCCGATGATGTGTGAATAGTTTACCACAGACCTATAGGTCCATAGCTAGTAGCTAGATGGCTTCTTCTCTCTCTTTGGTCTTCAATACAATGTTCTCCTCGATCTTCTTGGAGTTCTATCCGTGGTAATCTACTTTTGAAGTGTGTTTGTTGGGATACGATGAATTATGGATTTATGATCAGATTGTTCATTGAAAGTAATTGGGTCTTTTCTGAACTTTATTATGCATGATTGTATTGTTATAGCTTTGTATTTCTATTTGATCTATTCGTTTGGTTTGGCCAACTAGATTGAGTTATCTTCATTGGGAGAGGTGCTTTGTAATGGCTTCAATCTTATGTTGTCCTCACCCAGTGACAGAAAGGGTAGAGACACACGTATAGTGTTGTTACCATTAAGGGTAAAACGACGAGATTTATTCATATTGGTTGGGTTTTATTTGTCTACATCATGTCATCTTGCATAAAGCATTAATCTGTTTGTCATGAACTTAATACCATAGATGCATGCTGGATAGCGGTCGATTGATGGAGTAATAGTAGTTGATGCAGGCAGAAGTCGGTCTACTTGTCATGGACATGATGCATATATACATAATCATTGCCATGAATACTTCATAACTATGCGCTTTTCTATCAATTGCCCAACAGTAATTTGTTCACCCACTCTATGTTATGTGTTCGAGAGAGAAGCATATAGTGAAAATTATGGCCCCGGGGTCAACTTTTATCATATTGCTAAAAAACCAAAAATACTTTGCTGCAACTTTACTCTTTTTATCTTACTTTGAAATTTATCTATCTATAACTATCAGAATTAATCCTTGCAAGTGTTGGGGAAACCAATCACCTATGGGGTCACAAGGATCCCGTCTACATTCGGTGGGGGGTTAGTTGCGCGAAGAGTAGGTCGAGCAGTTAGCACAAAGAGGATTTTTATCCATGTTTAGGTCGCGAGAGTGCGTAATACCCTAGTCCTGTTTTATCTGGTTTATGGGTGTTCTTGAGCTTTTGAACTAGCTATGATGCGTGCTTTGCCCAAAAGTCTGAACCCTCTCTCTATGCACCTCGGGCCTCCTTTTATACACAAAGGGGTTGCCATAGTGGCACACAGGAGGTGGCAAGCTACAGCGATACAAGCTTATCGCCCGATCGTGCAGGACAAGCGCATTTAATGTGATGCCTACATGTCCTCTCGCTTTATTGGGGACGGCAATAGAAGCCATCCCGTCCTTCGCCGCTTCCCCTCTCCTTGACAGGCGCCTGGGCCGACTAGGCATGCAGCGCCATGCTGGCCAACCAGCTGCTGTGTTGGCAAAGTGGTAGGCTGCCACGAAGATCTGCATGCCGCCACGCAGGCGTCTGCTTCGTTGGCATGCTTATCATCGCGTTGGAGTGGTGGTGAGGTGGTGGAACCCTGTCGAATGTGGGCCAGGCCATGGCCCAATGATTGTCCCCGGCAAGGCTTGCCCGGGGCCTTGGAGTCGTCCCCGGCAAGGGTCTTACCGGGGGTCTTCATCATTTGGCCCCACGTGGACTCATTGGTTTTTGATCTTTGTGAGGAGCCGCATGCTACTAGGCATGTGCTCCTCAAGTCTTGATCGTAAACATTGTCGATGGTGTCAGAGCTCTCAACCCCACTACTAGGAAAAGGCCTACTAATGGCGCACCGGTTTTTCCTACTAATGGCGCACTACTGGTGTGCCATTAGTATCATGCCACTAGTATTTTTTACTAATGGCGCACCATTGGTGCGCCATTAGTATCTGGTATACTAATGGCGCACCATGCAGTGCGCCATTAGTTTTGCCCACAGTGTGCCACTAGTGTCTGCTATACTAATGGCGCACCACATTGTAGTGCGCCATTAGTAACAATTTTTTTATTTATTTTTTTGTTTTTTCTTAATCTCAGGTCACTATTTCACATATGAGATATCCAACACATATATATACAACAAGCATCCATATAACAATCATAGCCAACACACAAGTTCCATCATATATACATACATAGCCAACACATAGTTCCATCGTTACATATTACAAAAGTTTCACATTGTTCATCCAACACCGTTATCCATCAATTCACAAAAGTTTCACATTGGTACAAAATAAAAACACAAATGGAAAAGAGGCACTCCATCCATGCAAGCTTCCGTGAATTAAATCAAATCTACAAAATGATAAACAAGAAGTTAGAAGAAGAAGACTAGAAGAATACTAGAAAAAGAAGAACACTAGAAGAAGAATAAGAAGAATTTTGGAGCCAACTTAGGTAAAATGAAGCTAACCTATGCCATTTTGGAAAAGAAGAAGAATAAGAAGAAGACTATAAGCTTATTATGTAAACTTGATCATTTTGTGCTAACATAAGTTATTTTGGAGCTAACCTATAGGAAACTAAGCATATAAGCTCTAAGTTAGCATATTAGAGCCAACTTAGGTAAAATGAAGCTAACCTATGTCATTTTGGAAAGACTATAAGCTTATTATGTAAACTTGATCATTTTGTGCTAACATAAGTTATTTTGGAGCTAACATATAGGAAACTAAGCATATAAGCTCTAAGTTAGCATATTAGAGCCAACTTAGGTAAAATGAAGCTAACCTATAGGAAACTAAGCATATTAGAGATAACATAGGTAACTAAGTATATATATATCATTTTGGAGATCTGACATACCTGAAAAAGTTCAGTTCTCATGCATTGTTCTTCTCCTTCTCCTTCCTCAGCCTGATGCGCCAAGAGCGGCGAGGCGGTGGAGGCAGTGGGATGTAGTCTTCTACCACAATTGGCGTGGTCATGTCGCCCAGCTGTGGGATCGCCGGCGCCACCATCGGTGCGTGGTCATTGTCAGGCACCCCACCATCGCGAGGCCACCTTCAGGCAGGACGGGCACGACCATCGCTAGGTCATCCTCAGCAACCTCCATCTCTTGCCCATGGTCAGCCACCACCATCTCTTTCCCATGGTCATCCACCACCATCTCTTGCCCTTGGTCAGCCACCACCGGCGCTAGGTCATCCTCAGCCTGATGCCCATCGTCATCCTACAGCTCCTCATCCCCACTCTGCTCCTCTTCTCCCGCACTCTAGTCCGGATCATCCTTCTTGTTGTCTATGCTGCTGCCAGAATCGTTGCTGCTTTTGCTAAAGCCAGAATCGGTGCTGCTTTTACTACAACCATAGTCGCTGCTGCTTTGGCTGTAGCCAGTGTCGTTGCTGCTGCTCCCATTACCTGTCCAAATGCAACAATGACCGTTAACAATCGATGTGAGACAAAGCCAAATGTAGAGGAATAAGAAGAGGAAAAACGTACCGGCATCATCATCGTCAGCGTAGCGCATGCGACACATAGTCGCGTTGAACACCTTCACGATGAGCATGGTGGTGTTGTCGTCGTACCTGAAGAGAAGGAAGTACCCCAGCCGCAGGTCGTAGGAGCGGTAGAACTTCTCCCACCCACGAGACAAGTACATGTGGCCCTCCTTGATCGACAACTCCACATCCCACTGCCTGCGAAACCCGCTGCCGGCCTGTCGCAGCTTCACATTATTTGGCGGATCTTCACCCAGCATGTTCATAAAACTGTCAGGCAGCCTCTGCAGTTTGGGACAATGAGTGATGTAGCAAACAACAGATATCATAATGAGATGGGTGAAGGGGAGATCTCTCGTTTTATATACCTGCGTCATGGATGATACTGAAGAACTCGGAAGCATCCAACTCGTACTGCGGTGTCGCAGAGCGGCGGTGGCTGCTTCCCCCCATCTCTGATAAGCAGCAGAAGAGACCAATTAGTACCCTTACAACAGATCATAAAACATGCATTAGTCGCAAGTACCCCATATGTCCTATTTTTAGCAAAATCATGCTAAAATTCACGGAAAATTTCAGCATGACCTTTTGCTGAAAATAGGACATATGGAGTGCCCGAATTTGCCGGAACGGAAGTTAATCGACATTCCGGCAAACTCAAGGGCCTCTCCGGGTACAGCGGCAGCATCACAAGTTGACAAAATTCCCAAGTAGTACAGCAGCAACATCACAAAATTCCCAAGTAGTACAGCAGCAACATCACAAGTTGATTTACCGGTCTTGAAGAAAGAGATACTTGTATGCCAAAACATATGCTTAAGAATTTACATTTGCAAATGGGCCTCTTTTGCTGCTAAGATTCAGCAGTGCTAGCTGCTCAACGCCAAGTACTGCAAATTATATTATACTGGTCATAACTAAATGATGGGTTCGATATGTAGAAGTGACAAGTCATACTTCCATAGATGAAAGTAGCATGATATACTAATTACCAGATGGGGTAGCAACGATAGAAAAAAATAAGAATGGTGTATGCACTAAACAAGATCTCATGGCTCTCATGATCATAATTCATGCATGAAAAATTAGATATAAAGGCCGCAAAGCTTAGTCCGGATGCCTTAAATCTTAACCACATTTTGCTATTGCTAATTTCTAGAAGTGAGCTCTGACAGCTTTCTATAATAAATTAGTCAAGATAAGTTCCTAAGCTCCTGATATGACAAAACTAGCGTACATATACGAATAAATGCAATTAGTAACAAATTGTTGTACAACAATATATCTTCTAGCCATGAAACCCTACCCTGATTATGGTAATATCTACTATTACATTGATTATAAACAGAAGACAGACAAACTTGCTTATTCTTAGTGAACAAAGTTAGCGCCACATGGCCTTAAAATGATAATTAGTATCATTCAACCAAGATTCAAGGATGCATATGGAATTCTTAAAGCAACTCATCCATTGTTTCAGGTGGAAACAATCTGAACTCAATGTGAACGCACACATGTGATTTTGTTTTCGGCCCTGTGAGCGGACATTGGATGAGCCAAGATGATGCTTATATCTTCCCGCAAAAAAAAGATGATGGTTATATCGGCAATCATGGTGAATTTCCTACAATGGCTGCACAAGGGGATGTGTTCATCGCCTCCAGTACTTGCAGGAAACAGTTTTAAATCCTATTTCTCCAGATAATGAGAAGCAATCTTGAAATATGACAGATATTTCTGTCGTGCACATTCTAGTAGACACTACCCTGTTTGTCATCCCGTTATACTACTATATGAGTTCCAATATTTCACCCCAAGCAAATCACACCACCCTAAACCCTCATTTCGGATCAATTCGAGCAAGAACGTCCTAGACAGACTAGGAGAGAACAAGGGCAAGTTGTCGACTTGGGCATATGGCTCCGCAGCTCGCCATTGATCTGAACAATCGAACGAATCTGACACTCGTCAGCAATTCTGAGCAATCCAGAGCCCCCCTTCCCCGCACCCGAAGGGAAGGAGCAGCAGCTTCCCGTGACCAGCCGAACGCTCACGCCTCTATGCAATTTGTGGCAAAATTTCCTGGGAGGGAGGGGAACAGTGGAGATGGATCAGGGGAGGGAGGAGGGAGGAGTGGGGAACAAATCGCAGAACCAGTGGGAGCAGTTGGCCTGGCAGGTGATCCGGAAGCGGTCGTGGCAGACGGAGCAGACATCGTCCTCCGGCGGCACCGGCGACGCAGACGAGGAGGAGGCGGCGGCGGAGCTGGGCGCGTGTGGCTGCCTGGCTCGTCGACGGAGGCGGCCGTTGGAAGCAACGGATGGATCCCATCCTCCTCCTCGTACTGCACCCCGTGCGGTCGTCGGCGGTGGGATGGGAGGGAGGCGAGGGAGGCGGCGCTCGCGGGGGAGGCGGGGCTCGGGGGAGGCGGCGCTCGAGGGGGAGGAAGGGGAGAGGGAGGCGGCGGGTGCGCGTGGGCGGCTGCGGCGGACGGAGGCGGCGGACGGCGGGGGCGCTTGGGCGGAGTGGGCGGCGGCGGCGCATGGGCGGCGGACGGCGGGGGCTCGATCGAGTGGGGAAACCTGGGACTAAGAAAAAAATAGTAACCCTGGTACTAATGGCGCACAATACGCAAATGCGCCATTTGTGACCCTGGTTACTAATGGCGCACCTGCTTCTGGTGCGCCATTAGAAGTTTTGCACAAAAATAAAAAAAAATATTCTAATGGCGCACCGTGGCACAGTGCTCCATTACTAGTTTAACCTAGTAATGGTGCACTGTGTCATGGTGCGCCATTAGTAGTTTTACAAAAAAAAGAAAAAAAATAAACAACAGTAGTGGCGCACCATGTCCCTGGTGCACCATTAGTGTCTTCCACACTAATGGCGCACCTGAACATGGTGCGCCATTAGTATATACTAATGGCGCACCACATGGCAGGTGCGCCATTAGTGTCCATCCCATCTATAGCCCTTTTCCTAGTAGTGCCCCCAGGGTAGTGGCCTCGCTGGCCTCTTCGCAAGCTGCCCCAGCAAGGGGCTTGCCGGGAGGGGGCGTGCAGGTCGCCTCGGCAAGGCTTGTTACTGGGTGTGGTCCTGCTTGTCCCTTGCTGCTTGCTTCTCTGGGCGGCTGTCTTGATATTCTCTGTGCATGTGTTGCTTTCTGCTGTCTTCCTCTGCCTCGCCATCCCCTGCTGTGGGGGTGGCTGCGACCGTCCGTGCACAAGTAAGGGGAACAGAAGTACCCACACTTTTGTACACCGACAGGAGCCCCCGGGCCTGGGCCACACATAAGCGCAAGGCGTAGTTGGGCCAGGCCCAAAGCGGTGCGCAGGCGGGCGTGCCAGAGGCGAACCTTCACGATTTTTCTGGGAGTTGCACTTCCCCATGACTCGCGTCGAGCGCATGACATGGGGGTCGTGCGCGGGATGGCCTCAGCATGCTCGTGTCATCTCGCGATCAGTGGTAAAGAGGCAACCCGTGCTTCCTTTATCAAAAAAGGAAGGAGTCTGCAGGGACGCTACTCATTTGCTAAGTGGACTCGGGGTGCAGCATGCATGTCGCCGCTCCCAGCGATCATGAGGTGGCAGTTGCTTGTCCCACCCGTCCTCATGCCCCCTTCTTCTTCGCCACGTACCCTCCATCCGTTGGGAAGGGAAAGCGGAAAGCGCGGAGAACCTGGGCATTAATGTCGAGGCGGAAAATCAGGCGCTTGTAGATTGGGGGAGCGGGTTGGTTCCGATTCCCCAAGCTTCAAGAGGCCGTATTGGTCGTGCGGGGCGGCCGCCCCTTGGGCTGGGTGGCCAGGCCCCAGCCTCACTCCTCTATAAATGGGGGAGAGGGATGGTGCTTCTCCTCACTCACCCTTCTCTCCTCTCCTTTGCTTGCCATCTTCTTCCAAGTCTCCATGGTGAAAGGGCGCGCTAGCGCCTCGACGGCGGCGATGAGGGCTTCTACTCGACAACGCATCCCTCCTTCCTCGGAGCCTCCATCGGCGGAGCCCGCTGCGAGGGGGGAGGAAGGGGATGGGGTCGAAGTCGTTGCAGTGCTCAGGGAGGAGGCAGACGGGGCGGCGTACCCGCTGTGCTCCCGCCGGCGGCTCCTCCTCCGATGGGCGGCCACATCGGGGATCAACCCTATGAGTTCTTCATCAGGCTGCAGAAGCCCGTGTGGAGTCACCTCTGGCTTCTGACTCCATTCGCTCAGGTGATGGAGGAGGAGGCCTCGCGGGCCCTGAGGCTTCATATGAGGGACTACGGGAACGATAGCATGTGGGCTGACGTCAACTTTCCCCGCCCTCATGTCATGTATCTTCGCCAAGGGTGGAAGACCTTCGCACGTGCCCACATCTTGACGGAGGGGCACGTTCTCTATTTTAAGTTAATGGAGAGCGGCCTGCTTTCTGTCAAGGTCTTCGGGAACTCCGGAATTTGCCTAGGGTGCTGCATGGAGAGCTCCACTGACAACGAAAGCTCCTCCTCGATCGACAGTGACGAGGAGGACATCGCCAGTGACAACAACGGCAGCGGGCGGGAGGACGACGACTCCGACTCCGGCTGACCGCCAGTGGCCGCGCCATCATCTGGCCTGCTCCCTCCCCCGGCAACACGCCTTGCTGGGGGTCTCGTTCTGCTATCCCTGGCGACGGTGGTTGGCGGGCTTCCTCGTCAAGCTCTCCATTGCCCAGTTTCCCATGCCAGTCACCTTGCGTGGCCTGCCGTGCCTGGAGAGGAATGGGGCAAGAACAGGGGTTACAGCACACTTATCCTTTTCTCAATTTCTAGGTACTTGCCAAATGTCAATTTTCTAGGAAATGTACTCTACCAAACCCATGTTTATGTTCTGTAATTTCTGTACTTGCATCAGCATATCAATGAAAAAGATGAGCTTTCGCCGGGAACTCATGCACGTATATGCTCGTGATGAGGCAAAATGCCCCTTTAGTGAAAAATAAATGAGTCTTCCCAGCAAACTATCTTGCCGACGCTCCTGTGCCTGCCGGAGAATCACATTTGCCAGGATACAGGCGTAGGGTCCAGCCCCCTGTGAGACTCTTCTTTTGCCCCTAGTTACTGCAATTACCCTGACCAAAGAAATGTTCGAGTCGGGGATGGGAGTACCCAAGTCTAGATAGAGTGGCGAGGTTTTCTAATGCGCAAGTCACAAATTACAAACACGAATGGGCAGGGGAGGAACTTTATCTGATTAAGTTGTTGATGGAGATGCCACGCCAAGCAATCTTCCCAATCTCTTGTTGGGATGTTGTTACTGCAGCCGGAGGGAAAGGAGGACAGGGGCATGGAATCTTGGCGGTTCCCTAACACCTCTTTGGATCTAAGATAGCATACATATATATAAACATGGAAACTAGCAGGAAACTGTACAAGCTAAGAACTATCTCACTACATGCAGGGTCTGCGCCTGGCTGTGCACATAGGGTTATATGCCTTGCCGGCAAAGGTAGTACAAAAGGGGGTTACCGGAGCTCCCAGAAACCGCGCTCTATGGGTAACACTTGCGAAAATGTTTGATGTTCCAGGAGTTTCTCAGTGGAACGCCATCTTCAGTCTCCAGGCGGACTGTGCCGGGCCTGGTGACTCGCATTACCCGATAGGGGCCTTCCCACTTTGGCGTCAAGTTGTTGGAATTCTTGGCAGACTGAACACGCTAAAGAACAAGGTCGCCTTCCTCAAGGCTTCGGGCGTGAACCTTGCGGCTATGGTAGCGGCGGAAGGCTTGCTGGTAGCGAGCAGCTCGCACAGCAGCTTGAATACGATCTTCCTCAAGGAGCGTCGCATCATCTTAGGGCAACTTCTCTTGCTCAAGCTTATCATAAGTGAGAACTCGAGGTGACCCATATATGAGTTCAGTGGGGAGAACTGTTTCTGCCCCACAGACCAGGGCAAAGGGTGTCTGGCCGGTGGCTCGATTTGATGTCCTTCTAATTGACCAAAGAACCGTTGGCAACTCATCAATCCAGCGCCTTCCACACTTGCGCAGCTTGTCGAAAGTCCTTGTTTTGAGCCCTCGCAACACTTCAGCATTTGCCCTTCCTGCTTGGCTATTGCTTCTCAGATGAGCAACAAAAGCAAAACATACCTTGCTACCAAGGTCCTGGATATACTGCATGAAGGTGCGGCTTGTGAACTGTGTGCCGTTGTCGGTGATGACTCTGTTTGGCACAACAAAACGGCAGACGAGTCCCTTAAAGAACTTGACGGCTGATTGTGCTGTCACCTTCCTCACTGGCTCCACTTCGGGCCACTTTGTGAACTTGTCAATTGCAATGTACAAGTACTCAAAGCCCCCGACAGCGCGGCGAAAGGGGCCTAGTATGTCGAGCCCCCAGACTAAAAAAAGCTAGGAGAGGGGGATTGTTTGAATCGATTGAGCTGGTTGATGAAGCTTCTTCGAATGAAACTGGCACGCTTCACACTTGGTTACTAGTGCCATTGCATCCTGGAGGGTAGTGGGCCAGAAGAAACCTTGCTGGAATGCTTTGTCAGCAAGGGCCCTTGACCCTATGTGGGAGCCACATATGCCTCCGTGTATCTCTGCCAACAACTCCAGTCCGTCCTCTAGAGGAATACACTTCAATTTAACATCGTTCAGCCTTCTTCTATAAAGTGCATCATCCACGAACTGGTACATGCTGGACCGACGAGCTACTTTTTCTGCTTCTTGCTGCTCCTCCGGGAGCTCTCCTGTTTGGAGGAAACAAACCGTATGTTGTGCCCACGCCAGAGCCTGGGGCTCGACGGCAAGGACTAAAGGCATGTCTTCCGCTGCGGGGGCAGCCACCTCAATGCCAGGGGCCTGGGGCCCCGTCGGAGGCTGCTGCTCCTCGGTAAGCTTAGGGTACCCGACAACTTCCTTGCCAGCGGCTCCTGGGAGCTCTGCAGGAAAGTACTTGTCGGGCCCCGTTTTCCTTCGCTTGCTCTGTTCCGCTGATGGCTCGACGGATGGTTGAGTTAATTGAAGCACAAAGATACCTAGTTCCACAGGCAGCTTGAGGGCAGCGCGCTTCGACACGTCATCGGCAATGCTGTTCTCATCTCGAGGAACATGCTCTGCTTGTAGATCGTCAAAGCACTCTTCCAACTTCCTTACCTCATACACGTAAGCCTCCATCAGCGGGCTCTGATAATCCTTGTTGACTTGCCTAATGACAAGTTGTGAGTCTCCTATGATAATAAGCTTCCTGATCCCGAGGTCTGCCGTGATCCTAAGACTGGCGAGTAGCCCCTCATATTCTGTGGTGTTGTTCGTCGACCTCTCCCGGGGGAGGTGCATCTGTATCACGTACTTGAGGCATTCTCCGATGGGTGCGACGAGCAACACGCCGGCACCTGCACCTTGTAGCGAGAAGGCTCCATCAAAGTACATAATCCAATGACTACTTGCCTCTTTGCCAGGAAGGGTAGTTTCTTGAAGTTCTTCGTCGGGCGTGGATGTCCATTCTGCTATGAATTCTTCCAAGGCCCTGCTTTTGATCATCGAGGTACTTTCAAACCTGAGCCCGAAGCTTGACAGCTCCACTGCCCATTCCACAGTCCTCCCCGTTGCATCTGGATTGTGAAAATCCGTTGCAAAGGGAGGCGAGTGACGTCGGTGATCTCATGCGCTTGAAAATAATGACGCAACTTTCTCGAGGCCATAAGGAGGCCAAAAAGGAACTTCTGCATCCCAGAGTACCTTGATCTAGGCCCCTGCAAAAGGGAGATGACAAAGTAGACTGGGTGTTGCACCATCTTCTTCTTCTGCTCTACCTCCTTGCCTGCGTAGGTGTTGTATTGCCGAGATCGGGTCATGCCGGGGGCCCTCCCTTGCCGGGATAGGAGTCCGCCAGGTCCAGCCTTTGTCCTAAGGTCCTTCCCGTTGTTGTCGCCTCCTCCTCGAGTTCTCTCTGTACCACTAGCATGGCACTGACCACTTGATTCGTCGCCGCCAGGTACAGCAGCAACGTCTCTTGTGCCCTGGGCGCGACTAGTATTGGCGTAGAGGAGAGGTATCTCTTCAAATCTTGCAGTGCTGCCTCTGCCTCCGGGGTCCATTTTATTGGACCCGCCTTTTTCAAAATCTTGAAAAAGGGGAGGGCACGCTCAGGATATTTAGAGATGAATCTACTCAGGGGTGCGACACAGCCGGCAAGCCTTCGGACATCTTTGACCCGTCTTAGCGCCTCAATTTGTTCAATTGCTTTGATCTTGTCGGGATTGGCTTCGATCCCACGTTGAGACACAAAGAAACCCAGAAGCTTGCCGGACGGAACGCCGAACATGCACCTCTTTGGGTTGAGTTTGAGGTTGATTCTTCACAGGTTTGCAGAAGTTTCTTCCAGGTCTTACACCAGCGTAGCCTTATCTTTGGTTTTGACCACTATGTCATCCATGTAAGCCTCCATATTTCTATGGCGTTGGGGCTCAAAACCAATTTGGACTTCCCGAGCGAACATTGAACCAGTGCTCTTCAACCTGAAAGGTATCCGCACAAAACAGTACGTACCACATTGGGTGATGAACGCGGTTTTCTCTTCATCTTCCTTTGTCATGAAGATCTGATGACACCCTGAATAAGCATCAAGGAATGACCGCAGGTCGCACCAAGCAGTGGAGTCCACTATCTAATCGATATGTGGCAATGGGAAAGGATCCTTAGGACATGCTTTATTGACATCAGTATAGTCGATACATAGCCTCCACTTCCCATTTGCCTTACGTACTACGACCGGATTGGCCAGCCATGCTGGATGGAGAACTCCCTTGACCAAGCCTACTGCCTCCAACTTCCTGATCTCCTCGAAGATAAGCTCTTGTCGCTCCAAAGCTTGCTTTCTGACCTTGTTCTTGACGGGCCGTGCATGAGGGCAGACAGCAAGGTGGTGCTCAACCACCTCCCTGTGAATGCCAGGGATGTCGGAGGCTTGCCATGAAAACATGTCGACATTCGCCCGCAAGAAGGCGACGAGTGCGCGTTCCTATTTACTGTCAAGGGTGGAGCTTATGAGGAAAGCTCCACCCGTGCCGTCCTCCTGGACGAATGCCTTCTTGGTTTCCGGTGGGGCCTCCTTGGCTTTTTGCTCTTACCGGTAGAGCTCTCTGGTACGTCTCCAGCGGAAACTCAACACTCTAAGGAGGCGCGTTTGCCGGAGAAGGTACAGGAGCCCTTGTCACAGCCAGGAGTCTTGTCGGTGGTCGAAGCCTTACTGGTCCTCTTCCCCGTGGCAGGAGCAGGTGCCTTGGCGGCAGAAGCTACAACCGCCTCTCGGTAGAGCTGATCGGTGCAGATGAGTGCATCCTTCCTATCGCAGCCGACGGTGATGATGCTCATCAGGCCAGGCATCTTCAATTTGTTGTAGGCGTAGTGCGATGCCACCATGAACTTGGCCAGCACAGGGCGGCCAAGGATCCCATTGAATGGCGACAGGATCTCGGCGATATCGAAAACGATCCTCTCCGTCCTGTAGTTGAGGTCGCAACCAAATGTGACTGGTAGCATGACCTTTCCCTTGGGCTGACTCCTCCCCGGATCGATCCCTTGGAACGTGCCCGTCTCCTTGAGGTCCTCATCGGGGATCTGCAACCTCTTGACCATGTTGGGTGAGATAAAGTTAAGGCCGGCCCTACCGTCAAGTAACATCTTCGTCACCTTGAGGTTGTGTATTGTTGGTGATACCAACAACGACAAATACCCAACCGCAGTGGCGCGAT
This sequence comes from Triticum aestivum, assembly GCF_018294505.1. Taxonomy (NCBI): domain Eukaryota; kingdom Viridiplantae; phylum Streptophyta; class Magnoliopsida; order Poales; family Poaceae; genus Triticum; species Triticum aestivum. Next base: position 322,157,552 of record NC_057801.1, on the reverse strand, counting down.
CAGGGTGATCCTTGCCATCAAAAATGATAGGCGTGTGGGACCACCTCAATGGCTTCTAGGCATCGACCATTGGCTCCGTTGCATTAATCTCGCGCGCCCACTGTTTCAGTTGGTGGTGGAAAGAATGCAGCGAAGCACCTCCATCGACACAAATGAGTTCCATTGCCTTCTGGAACTCATGTTCGGTGGATTCATCGTCATCATCACGATCATCATCCTCATATTTCTTGTCGTGGCCTTGGGCAGGCCTCTCTTGCTGCTTTTCCTTGTTGCTGCGTACCCCTTGGCCGCCACACTTCTTGCCGGACCCTTCAGCGCCTCCTTGGCCCTTCTCCTTGTCCCATCTCTCATACTCAGCCCTTTGCTTCTCCATCAGCAGCTCCACTTGGTGCCTGTTCTGGAGATCGTGGCCCTTAGTGCGGTGAATCTTGCAATACTGCTTCTTGGAGCCTTCTGACTTGCCTACAGCCACCAAGGCCCGGCAGGCGTCGCACCCGGCAACCTCCTTCCCGGGGTCATCGACCTTGGCCTTCTTGGTAGTGTCGGCGTCGCCATATTCCTCGACGGCAAGCACGGTCTTGCCCTTGCGCTTCCTGTTACGCCACCGGCCTTCCTTTGGTGGGGCGACGATGTCTTCATCTTCTGAATCACTTCCCACGTCGGTGTCCTCACCGGGATACTTCCTTCCTTCCTCCGCTCGGGCACATCTATCAGCCAAAACATACATCTCGGCAACATCTACGACCTTGTTCATGGCCAACTCTTCACGCATCTTTCGATTGCACATGTTTTGGTGAACACGCTAATGACGGAGGCCAGATGAACATCGGGGATGTTGTACTACACGCGGCTAAACCTCTGTATGTAGTTGCGCAAGGATTCACCATCTCTCTGAGGGATCACGTGCAAGTAACTTGCCTGTCCAGGAGCCACGTGGCCGCCTATGAAGGCACCAACAAACTCATGGCACAGGTCGGACCAAGAGGCAATGGAATCTATCGGCAAGTGCATCAACCATGACCTGACGTTAGGCTTAAGTGCCAACGGGAAATAGTTGGCGAGTATCTTGTCGTCCCGTGCCTCAGCAGCTTGCATCGCAATGGTGTAAACAATCAAGAACTCAGATGAGTGAGTCTTGCCATCGTATTTCTCTGGGTCTTTTGGTTTGAACGTGCGGGTGTTGGGCCACTGGAACTGCCGCAGCTCGTGGGTGAATGTTCGACAAGTGATTGCATATGGCAAATCACTGGCATACCCCGGCGCAGGCCTATACTCAGCGGGCCCAGCATGCCTATCGGACCCGCTTGATGGTAGTCCCTGCATCCTCCTTGCGGCATTCTTGAAGAACTTGGCACTGGTCAATTGCGCGTCCGTGGGTCTGACGACGTCGTTGACATGTTGTCTCGGGCATCGCCCCAATGGGTCGACCGTGGCAGAGGGGAGTGCACTGTGGTCGCGGCACCCTCGACCCTTCCACTGCCTACATGCGTCGGTTCGTCATTTCAGTGCTGTGAGGGGCTCGCTCCCCGGTGGCCATATCTATTGGCTTGACCAATAAGGCTTTGGATAGCAGCCCACCACTCCTCTTGCTTCTCCAAGGTAGGAGGAAAGTCGAGGAGCATCTGTGCTCGCGACAGCGCTTCCGCTCGCGTGGATGGAAGCAATAGGCGCGTGGAATGGGAGGAGCTCGGACTTCTAACGACATTAGAAGGAGTCCCATCTCGATTCCACGGCCGCGCACTCTTTTCGCCTGCACCACGATATGCATGTCAGCCCTGCGTGTCTTGAGAGTGACACTGAGGGCTCTTGCCATGGTGATGCCCGGGGTCCTCAATGTCACGAGGAGGTTCGTCATGCAGGAGCTGAGGAGACCGCGGCACGCGCGTTGGCGAGGTCGATCTTCTGCCCTTGGAGGTCCCCGCACCATCCACAGGTGGCACAGCTCCACCCTTGGGCACAGTGGCATGCCGACCCCTGTCGCCAATGCGGAGGACAACGGCGGCCTGACTTCTTGTATTTGAATGGTGTGGACGATCTCGATCTCCTCCACCGCTGGTGCCCGCCCCGTTGCCCGTATGCGCGGGTGCGGGCGGAGTGGCCCCGAACAGGCCGATCGCTGCAGTCGTCTTCTTCTTCGGAGCCATGACGATGAGAGAGCTACTGTACTAACCACTGACTAGATTCTCAAAACTACACCCCCTACCTGGCGCGCCAAAGATGTCGGGGAAACTGATCACCTATGGGGTCACAAAGATCCCTTCGTTTGGCGGGGGGTTAGTTGCGCGAAGAGCAGGTCGAGCAGTTAGCACACAGAGGATGTTTATCCAGGTTCGGGCTGTGAGAGTGCGTAATACCCTAGTCCTGCTTTATTTGGTTTATGGGTGTTCTTGAGCTTTTGAACTAGCAATGATGCGTGGTTTGCCCAAAAGTACGAATCCTCTCTCTATGCGCCTCTGGCCTCCTTTTATACACAAAGGGGTTGCCACATTGGCACACAGGAGGTGGCAAGCTACATCGATACAAGCTTATCGCCCGATCGCGTAGGACAAGCATATTGAATGTGATGCCTACATGTCCTCTCACTTTATTGGGGACGGCAAAGGAAGCCATCCCATCCTTTGCCGCTTCCTCTTGTCTTGCCATGCGTCTGGGCCGACGAGGCATGCAGCGCCATGTTGGACAACTAGCTGATGTGTTGGCAAAGTGGTAGGGTGCCACGAAGATCTGCATGCCGCCACACAGGCGTCTGCTTCGTTGGCATGCTTATCATCGTGTTGGAGTGGTGGTGAGGTGGCGGAACCCTGCAAAGTGTGGGCCTGGCCGCGGCCCAGTGATCGTCCCCGGCAAGGCTTGCCGGGGGCCTTGGAGTAGTCCCCGGCAAGAGTCTTACCGGGGGTCTTCATCATTTGGCCCCATGTGGACTCGTGGGTTGTTGATCATTGTGAGGAGCCGCATGCTACTAGGCATGTGCTCCTCAAGTCTTGATCTTGAACATTGTCGATGGTGTCAGAGCTCTCAATCCCAAGGGTAGTGGCCTCGCTGGCCTCTTCGCAAGCTTCCCTGACAAGGGGCTTGCTGGGAGGGGGCGCGCAGGTCGCCTCAGCAAGGCTTGTTGCAGGGCGTGGTCCTGCTTGTCCCTTGCTGTTTGCTTCTCTGGGCGGCTGTCTTGATATTCTCTGTGCCTGTCTTGCTTTCTGTTGTCTTCCTCTGCCTCGCCGTGCCCTGCTGTAGGGGTGGCTGCGACCGTCTGTGCACAAGTAAGGGGTACAGAAGTACCCACACTTCTGTACACCGATAGCAAGTAACGAGTTCAAGGGGATTGACAACCCTCTTGCCCATGTTGGGTGGAAGTATTTGCGTTCGTGTGTGTAGGTGCTGCTAAAGAAGGTTTGTGTGGTTCTCCTATTGATTTGATAACCTTGGTTCTCACTTAGGGAAATACTTATCTCTTTTTTACTGCTTCACCCTCCTCTTTAGGGGAATCCCAACGCAGTTTACAAGTAGCCATGTTCTTGCTATCCTTCCCTCGAGTGTTTCGTTAGTTCAATTCATCGACGACAAGGTGTATCTTTTCACAAGGTTCTAACAACCGATCGGCTCTGGTTGTCGACGATATGCTTGTTAGGGAACATTGCATGGAAAACAAAAAAAACTATGCATATGCAAGATCTATCTATGGAGATGCATAGCTACGAGAGGCGGAGATCATCTACATGCCCTTGTAGATCACTAAGCAGAAGCGTTTATCAACACGATTCATGTAGTTGTACACCTTCATGGTCCATCCTGATCAAGTATCGAACATACAACACCTCCAAGTTCAGCACACGTTCAGCTTGATGACATCCTTGCCTTCTCGATCCACCAAGAGAGCCAAAGTAGTAGATGTGTTCTGGCAGCACGACGGCATGGTGACGGTGGTGGTAAAACTATTCCACAGGGCTTCGCCAAGCACAACAGACGTGGATGGAGGAGGAACTAGAACTAGAGGAGAGGGGGCACCGCACACGGCTTGGGGATCATGGTGTGTGTTGCCCCCTCCCCTCCTAATATATATATATACATATATATATATATATATATATATATATACATATATATATAGACGGTCTATTCTGCTAATATTAGCAGAATAACTATTCTGCACACCACTTCGGCACTGCACGCTCAACAGAAGCGCACTGCATCATTTTGACGATGAGCAATGCAATAGAGACTAGTGAACTTCGCGTCAAAAAAATTGCATGCAGTGTTTTTCTGGTACTGTTTTCGTTCTAGTTTTTTAACCGTTTATCGGAACGAGGCGTATAATATACCGTTGGAAAGCTATGGATTAGGCGCAACTTCGCCATGTTGAACACTTTTCGAGATTCCTTACGGTTTAAGAGCAGTTTCAAAAACGGTGCGGCGGACGACAAGTGGCAACGAGCATTTTTTCACCTTTTTTTCTAAACCGCTTATTGGAATGAAGCAAATGATACGTCGTTGGATAGATATCGTCGAGGCGCATATTTTCATATATAAATCTTTCTCTAATTCATTATTTTTTAAGAGCAGTTTCAAATTTACTAAATTGCGGAATTCTGTTTTTCATGTTTTTAAAACAATTTGGTACTGTTTTCGCTCCAGTTTTTGAACCGTTTGTCGAAACGAGGCGTGTGATACGCCGTTGGAAAGCTACGAACGAGGCGCAACTTTCATATGTTGAAATATTTTTGAGATTCCTTACGGTTTTAAGTTAATTTTGAAAATCGTGCGGTGGACAACGAGTGGCAGCGGCTGTTTTTGGGGAAATTTTTGCAAACCGCTGGTCGGAATAATTCAAACGATACGCTGTTAGAAAGATATCAACGATACGCAACTCTTTCATGTATAACACTCTCTCTAATTCTTTACGGTTTAAGAGGAATTTCGAATTTACCGAAATGCGGACACTCTATTTTTCGCGATACCCAAATCGATGTGCGTATTTCATCTGCATGAGACGAAAACCGCACTGCATCAAACGGGTAAGAGAACTGCATGGTTTCTTTTATTCAAACATAATTTTTTTCAAGGACGAGAAAGTAGAATGCACTTCACAACGGTAGTGAGTGAACGGCAACACTATCAAGAATTGAACCTCGTTACTTTTTTTATTTTGCCTTTTTTGCGTTTTTACTTTGGGTCCAAGTGAACCACAACGCTCTTGAAAATGAGCCACAAGCATTCTCAAACGTGAACCGCACCACTCTATTCAAACACATTTTTTTAAAATGAAGTTTTTTTATAATGAAGTGTACTTCAAAGTCCTTCGGAGTGGACTTTTTTAAAGATCGGAGTGCACTATATTTTTTTTCTTTTTTCTCTCTAGAGTTTTGGTTTTCCCGTAGTGCATTGCATATATATTTTTGGGTTAATAATGAAATATGCACTGCGGGGACGAGGCGAGTGGACTGCATCAGGGCAACCATGAACCTCATTGCTTTTTTGTTTTGTGAAGTGCACCGCCATGGTTTTCTTAATAAACTGCATCCATGTCCATACAAATTTGCCAATGTTTTTGCTGCAAATCCTAAGTGCAATCAAATTGCACCAAACAAAGAACTTCAACCTCTTTTCTCAAATCCTGGGTGCAATCGAACCACGTCTAAATAAGGAGTGATTTTTTATCATTTTTTTTCTTTTCTCTCTTTTTTTCACAGAGCGAACCACAAAGCTATTTACAATGAACTGCATTCATCATAAAAATGAATACAAACATTCCACTGCAAATTTATACTACATAGCAAGCACCACAAACTACGCCTAACACTAGTCAACTGCACTACGCCAAGCAAGATGTGCTGCTTGCTGTACATATATAAGAACGAAAGCTAGTACTGAACATAATTGCATTGTCACTTCTTTTGTACTATCACTGAAACAGATAGTAAAATTTCTATTCAGGTCATCTACAGTCAGATAGCAAAAAAAATTGTACTGTATAAGCCAGTACGGAAGATAGCAAATTTTCCTTCAGTTGGTCTACAGTCAAATAGCAAATCAGATAGCAAAAAAATTGTACTTTGTAAGCCAGCACTAAACGAAATGAAATTGCTTAAAAACACCTAGTATTGGACAAAATGAGTTGCTTACAAACAAGCAGTAACATAGAAGTTTTTGAACTCCACAAACATTTCTAAATTATTCAATTTTCTGAACATACAAATATGTCTGGACATACTGGCACATCTTTCTCAATAGACTGATACATCTCTCTAAATCTTTCCAATTTCATATGAATTTCTTCTACTTCTGTCGCGTGCCCACCTCCACATCTATAGCCTTGTTCATGCGAGCTTCAACTTGGATTCGAGATTCCTCCAACTGTTTCTTCTCTGTTTTCAAACAATACATAGTATCACGCCATTTACTGAGCAGCAAATTCAGAAATGAAGTATTTGGATCATCATGCCACTCAAAGAACCTGCACTCCACACCCTGACATTGCATTGAACTCAGCAAACATTGCATTAAACCTGCAGTCCACAAACTATGCCGGAGATCAAGGTGTTGCTGTCGTCGTCGCTGGTGCGCCCACGACCCACACCAACACGAGCACGGAACTACATGTCCACTGTGGCTGGACTGCACCACAGACACCCAGACTGAGCTCAAGGTGAGGCGTCTCTAAACATAGGTAGTTGTCGTCGGGATGAGAGGTGGTGGTAGCTCGGACTAGTAGCAGCCCCGTCAGGCGCACGCCCATGAGCGACAAAAGAGCAGCTCGTCTGTTGTGTAGAGAGGTTAGGGAAGGGAGGGAATCCCCGGTGGCAGTGGATGAACCACACTAGGGCGCCGGGCGCACTGCTCATGGGATCCGGCTGCACTGCACGTCTAAAATCCAAAAAGAAGATGAAAAAAGGCCCTTATGAACTGCATGGGGGTCGTCGGCAACACTGACCTTCATCACCATGGAATCCCAAGCAAGAGGGTAGCTGGCAGAAGGTCGCCACCACTATCTCTACTGTGCTCGAGCGCCACGACGGTGAAGATAGGGGGAACAGCACCCGCGGGATCAGAGTGGCAGTAGTGCCCGAGGCAGGGGACAATGAGAGAGATCCAGGGAGGGGAATCCACGATGAGGAGCTCTCTAGGGGGCGTGGCTTGGCACTGGGGCGGCCGCCCCCGAGGGGCCTTGGATCTGCGCATCGGGCGGCCCTGGACGTGGTCAGCGAAGGCAGGAATCGACGGATCCTGCAGATCGGCGCGTGGCGTTGTTGTACATGGGCGGCCGCATATCAATGGGATCCGAACATGGGCAGCCAGCACTCCTCGACCTCATCAGCTCAGATCCAGGAGGTTGGGCGCGGGCACCGTGGCCTGTGGCCGGGAGGGTGAACGCAGGCGGCGGCCGGAGGCCAGGAGACTGGCCGCAGGTGGCGACGCGGTCGAGGGTCAGGAGGCTGGGCGCAGGCGGCGATGCGCCCAGGGGCAAGAAGGTTGGGAGCGGGCGGTGGCTTTGCCGGGCGCCCGCAGGGAAGGGAGGTGGCGGAGGGCGGCGTTGGGGAGGGAGGAGGCGTCCGGCGGCTTGAGGAGAGGAGGCGGGTTGTGGTTGGGCACGCCGCCGCCGGTGGCCTGTGGGCACGGCGAGAGAGTGGATCAGGCTGTGAGAAGAGAGATGGGTAGGTGGGCTGGAGGTGGGAAGGGGAGAGAGAATGGCTGGGCCGGTGGGTGTGGGTTCTTTTTAGTCTCGACGATGCTTTGTTTTGGTATGGAGGTGTTAGCAGAATAAGCAGGTTGGGTGTGCAGAATAACACTCTTAAGGGTGTGTTATCATAATAGACCCATATATATATATATATATATATGTACACACGTGGAAGGGGAGGGGAGGCAGCCCTAGGGCGCGTCCCAAGAGACCGGTGGCTGCCCTGGGCGCTTGTCTTGACACCTCCCCCCTTTCTATATTGGGCGTGGAGGTGAAGGCAGGAGGGGGGCCAGCGGTTGCCCTGCCTCATGCGTCCCCTTTTCTTCTTGGCGTTTGGGCAGGGGAGGTGGAGTGCGCCCAGCCCCCTAGTGGGTTGGTGTGGCTCCCTCCTTTGTCCCACGAGGCCCATCAAAGTACTGCTAGCCTCCCGAAACCCCTTCCGACACTCCGATAAAACTCCAGTGCATTTTGAAACCTTTCCGGAGACCAAATAGTGTAGTCCTATATATCAATATTTACATCTGGACCATTCTGGAGCTCCTTGTCATGTATGTGATCTCATCCAAGACTCTGAACAACGTTTGGTCACCAACTCACATAACTCATATAATATTATATTGTCAATGAATGCTACGCGGAAACTACGGGTTCGAGAATGATGTAGACATGACCAAGACGCTTCTTCGGTCAAATAACCAATAGCGGAACTTGGATGCCCATATTGGTTCCAACATATTCTACTAAGATTTTTATCGGTCAAACATTTACGACAACATACGTAGTTCCCTTTGTCTGTTGGTATGTTACTTGCCAGAGATTCAATCTCGGTATCTCTATACCTTGTTCAATCTCATCACCGGCAAGTCTCTTTACTCGTTCTGTAATGCATCATCTTGTAACTAACTCCTTAATCACTTTGCTTGCAAGCTCCTTATGATGTTGTATTACCGAGAGGGCCCAAACATACCTCTCCGTCATACGAAGTGACAAATCCCAATCTCGATTCACGCCAACTCAATGGACACCTTCGGAGATACCTGTAGAGCACCATCATCACCTAGTTACGAAGTTACGTTTGATAGCACACAAGGTATTCCTCCGATATTCGGGAGTTGCATGATCCCATGGTCTAAGGAACATGTATTTGACATTAAGAAAGCAATAGTAAAAAGTGAACGATCATATGCTAACCTAACGGATGGGTCTTGTCCATCACATCATTCTCCTAATGAGGTGATCCCGTTAGACAACTCATGAAATCAACACAATTCGTTGCAATATGAGGCCTCTATTGCAACAAATTTAATATTTATCGTGACCAAACTAAGTTATTAAAATATGTGCGGCCTATTACCACAACCGGATAATTTGTTGTAATATTTTTGTTTTATTGCAACAAAACGTAGTTGTGGTAATAAATTTTGTTGCAATAGACTGAAATCCTTGTATCATGACTATGGTTAGGAAACTTAACCATCTTTGATCAAAGAGCTAGTCTAGTAGAGGCTCACTAGGGACATAGTATTTATTTATGTATTCACACATGTATTTAAGTTTCCGGCCAATACAATTCTAGCATGAATAATAAAACTTTATCATGAACAAGGAAATATGATAATAACCAATTTATTATTGCCTCTAGGGCATACTTCCAATCGTCTCCCACATGCACTAGAGTCAATAATCTAGTTCACATCGCAATGTGATTAACACCCTATGAGTTCTAAAGTGTGACAATGTTTTGCTTATGAGAGATGTTTTAGTCAATGGGTCTACAACATTCAGATCCGTGTGTACTTTGCAAATATCTATGTCTACAATGCTCTGCATGCAGCTACTCTAGCTAATTGCTCCGACGTTCAATACGTATCCAGATTGAGACTCAGAGTCATCTGAATCGGTGTCAACGCTTGCATCGACGTAACCCTTTATGATGAATTCTTTATCACCTCCATAATTGAGAAACATTTCCTTAGTGTTCTCTAGGTACCTAAGGATAATTTTGACCGCTTTCTAGCACTACAAAAAAAAGACACATCCGTGACATTTTGGGCCGAACGAATTTTTTTCTGTCATACATATGACACTTGTATGACGATAATTGTGACAAAACCCGGTATCATCATAGATGTGGTGGGCTCCTACTTCTATGACAAAAAATCATGACAGAAAATGGGCTTTTCGTCCTGGGCGGGTCGGAGACGCAGCTGCATGACATTCTTTGGGCCGTCCATGACAAAAAAAACCGTGGTAGAAGCGAGGGGGAGGAAAATTTCGGGGAGTTTTTGGTTACGGTGGGAGGTCGGGGGCTGAGCGATGAGCGTTTCTCTCGTACATACGCGCGTGTGTGCGAGGCGTTGGCTATAACTGAACCCGAGCGAGGCGTTGTGCTCTAACTGAACCCGAGAGATTGCACTGCAGGCTACGCGTTACTGAACACAAGCGATCGATTGATGGCTATTAACTGAACCCGATGGAGCGATTCCTTCGCTACTGCTGCTAACTGAAGCCAATCGATGCTGCCTCTGGGATGAACAGTGAGCGTTGCGGGGTGGTTTGGATGAACAGTGAGCGGTGGCGTTGCCTCTTGATGAACAGGAACCCGTGGTGTGGAGGGCTGGATGAACAGTATATGGAGGAGGGGTGGCCATGGAGGTGTGGTTGAACAGGACGCCGTTGTGTGGAGGGCTGGATGAACAGTAGACGGTGGAGGGGTGCCCGTGGAGGGGTGGTTGGACAGTAGCCGTTGGAGTAGCGCGCGATGGAGGCTGGATGAACAGGAGCCCGTGGAGGCTGGAGGAGGTCGACGGTAGCCCGTGGAGGCTGGAGGAGGTCGACGGTGGAGATGAACAGTATCTCGTGGAGCCCCGTTTTGCGGTACGCCACACCCCTCCCCCCGTTTCGACCGTAGCGCTCCAACACAAGTCCGTTTCATTCGTTTTGCGCTACTCCACACCCCTCCCAATGAACAGGACCCCCGTTTCGACCGTAGCGCTGCAACACAAGTCCGTTTAGTCCGTTTTGCGGTATGCCACACCCCTCCCGATCAACAGGACCCCTGTTTCGACCGTAGGAGGTTCGTTTCCTCCGTTTCGCGGTACGCCACACCCCTCCCGATCAATAGGACCCCGTTCCAAACGTGGTCGGTCGAACACAAGGCCGTTTCCTCCGTTGTGCGGTACGCCAGGCCTCGTTTCCATCGCCTGTTCCGTCCAAACCGGTTGGCTCCCACGCGTTCCGTTGCCTCCTGATGAACACGACGCATTCCGTTGCCTCCCCATGAACACGACGAGGCCGCTGTTTCTCCGTTCCGCCCCAGCCATATACGTATGCGTGAGTAGGCGTTCGAGACCCTGCCGGTATGTACGTACATGGCCGTATTTTCTTTCTTGCACCCTCGCCGCTGTACGTACGTGTACATGCTACGTGTGCGCCTCTACTACGACACGTGCGCGCCTCTACTACGACACGTGTGCGCCTCTACATCGACCAGTATGTACGTACACGTTCGCGACCAGAATGACAATGGTATGTACGCTTCGACCAGGTGGGTCCCGACTGTCAGGCACATCCTTGCCTGCGAAGGTGTAGCTGGTGGGTCCCAGCAGTCAGGGGGGCGAATCGTTTTGGTTTTTTTTGCCCAAACGCACTTCCTTGCTTGCGAAGATGTAGCTGGTGAGTCCCAGCAGTCAGGAGAGTGAATCAGTTTTTTTGGACGCACTTGCTTGCGTGCGATGATGTAGCTGGTGGGTCCCAGCAGACAGGGGGAAATGTTTTTTCGCGAAATACGGTGGCCCGTTCGGTGGGTCCCCACCATTAGGTGGAGGAATAATTATTTTGCACGTAATAAGGAGGCACTTCCTTGCTGCGGCCGTGGACCCAGCTGTCAGCCTCTCCACGTACAGTCCACGTCCGATGGAAGCCATTCCTTGACCACGTTGACCACGCCGTGCCGAGAGCACCAGGGCGGTGGACGACGGTGAGGCCTAGGAAGGGGACGACGCGGAGCCGGGGAAGACGCGACAGCGGATGCCCACACATAGAGGAGTATGAGGGTTCACTCGTTCGGTTGCGGTGTGAGGCTGCCGTCGCCGCAGAATAACAGGGGGTGTGGGTGCGTAGAGGGATGGCCTGACAGCGATGGGAGTAGTAGGGGGCGGTGAGGCCTCCACGGCATCACAGCCGGCCACGGGCGGCAGGAGCAGGCGGCACGACCGGCGCTGCTTTGGGTGGCTGGAGCAAGAAGACCAGAGGTTGAAGAAGCACTACGGCTGTTGGATGGACATCGTACGGTCACTGGAGCTAGAATCGTTCATATATTGACTAAAGTTGACAAAGGCCTTCGTCCCAGTCAACTTAGTAGGCCCACAAGTCAGCCTCCCACCAAGGTTGGTCCCAGCTAGCAGGGGTATTCATTTTTTTGTGCGTAATAAGGAGGCACTTCTGGTGGGTCCGAGCTGACAGCGGGGGGAACATTTTTTTTCGCGAAATACGGTGGCCCGACCCGTGGGTCCCAACAGTCAGGGGGAAACGTTTTTTTCGTGAAATACTGGTGGCCCGTCCAGTGGGTCCCAGCTATCAGGTGGAGGAATAATTATTTTCCGCGTAATAAGGAGGCACTTCCTTGCAGCTACTTTGGACCCAGCTGGCAGCCTCTACACGTACAGTACTCTTCCGATGGAAGTCGGTCGTTGACCACATTGACCACACCACACCGAGAGCACCACGGTGGTGGACGACGGCGACGCCTAGGAAGGGGATGACGTGGAGCCGGGGAAGACGCGATAGTGGAAGCCCGCATGGAGAGGAGTATGAGGGTTCACCGGTTCGGCTGCGGTGTGAGGCTGCCGTCGCCGCAGAATAACAGGGGGTGTGGGTGAGTAGAGGGATGCCCTGGCCAGCGGTGGGAGTAGTAGGGGGCGCGGAGGCCTGCGCGGCAGCACAGACGGCCACGGGAGGCGGGAGCAGGCGGTCCCGCTGGCGCTGCTTTGGCGGCTGGAGCAAGAAGATCAAAGATTGAAGAAACACGACGGCCGTTGGATTGACATCCAACGGTTACGTCTGCTAGAATCGTTTGTTGACGTAGTATATAATAACTAAAAAATCTTGCATACGCGTCAACTAAACAGGCCCACAAGTCAGACCACTCCCTCTTTTTTTAATAATTTATATATAGCTCATGGCAACTTCTTATGCAATTTACTGCAGTCGTTTTTTTGGTTAGCCAGGGCCAATTTCGCATATTTCTGTGGGTTCCAAACTATTTTTAATACCAAAATGTCGAGCCAGATTTAAAGTACTTTGAAGATATATTTGAATTAGGTTAATGCCCAGTGAAATAGGAATCTGAAAATGTGAAAAAAAATCAGAAATTATAAAGTAATTGCCAATTTGTCATTTGTTTTTATATTTACAACCCATTTCATATTACTTTCAAGATTTTTAGGCATCTTGGAAGAGTTGAAGCCCATCAGGGCGTAGAAAAATAAGTAGGCCTGGATTGGGTATTCTTCAGAAAAAATAAACTGAGCTCATTTTCACAAAGAAAAAATAGCTAGGCTGGTCATATGGTGAACATAAAATATAAGCCTGGGCTAGACGGGCCACAGCCCAGTTCAAACCCTGCTCTGTCTCAACAATACCAAACAAAAAAATACTTCTCGAGTAGCTACGTCCCAGGTGTCAGCCAATCTTGTGCTGTTCTCTTGTCTATTGACTATATACGCTCACAATGTCGTGGGTCCCAGATGTCAGGAAAACACTAGGAGGAAGCATTTTATTTTTCCATACGCTGAGGTGGTGGGCCCCTACTGTCATCCTCTCCACGTACTTCTGCCGATTCCTGTTGTTTGTTGACCATGTCGACAACGTGAGATGGCGGCGCCACGGCGAGCGCACCAAAGCGCGCGGAGGACGTCGGCGTTAACGATTTAGGAGACGGTGGGGCGATGATGCGTGCGCTGAGGCGCAGCCAGCCGTGGGAGGCGGAAGCAGGCGGCCCCGCTGGCGCTGGTTTGGTTTTGGCGGCTGGAGGAAGACAGGACTGAAGAAACACGACAGACTGTAAAAGCAGCAGGAGTACTTAACAACCTTAACTGAAACCAGCAGGGGCACTTAACAACCAAAGCTGAAAGCAGTATGAGTACTTATACAGGTTCAACCGTACAAAGCACGCCTCGAAGAGTGCTACTTTGCCTACAGTTAACCAAGGGTGAGGCTGCTAAGCCCCAGGACAAGGCCCAGGCGCCACCCCGCGCATCCACAACCTTCTGAAAGCGGCTTCATCTCGCAACATGGTCAACAAACAGGATATTCGCTTTAGAGCCATGGAATAGCATGAACATAATCTTCTGTCCTATTCTCCAAGATGGACGGGCCTTCATTATCTGAGACCACCCACGAATAAGTATATTTTCACCTCCAAGGGGAATTGAGTAGGTCGACATAAACATCATGTTGTGACCAAGCGCAAGTCTGACACAACCATGGTCAGGCATCTGTATAGGAACAATAGAACTCGGCAGTTCCTGTTTCAAGAAGATCACAACTGTAAAACTATGTATAAGCAATAGTTTATGAACAACATATATAACAGAAAACAGCTCGTACCATAAGTTTCTCGACACAGTTGGAGCTGTTCAACGAGTGCAGCAGTGGCACACATATCCCACGTGGCCTTCCACTATTGAAACGCCCCACAAGGACCTCAAGGCGATCAATAAAGTGTAGGAACATGTGGATGTCGATCCAGTCAACTTCAGTGCCATTAGTAACAACCGAGTTATTACAGAGTAACAAACGAGCAGACTGCTTAACTCTGAAAATACCTACACGTGCCACCAATTATAAGACAATATTAGTTAGAAGTAGCATCTTTGTGAGAGATTCGTTGCTACTTCTAAAGTTAAATTGTGATTAGTTAGACAGATTAGGTGGATTAAGAAGTAATCGAGGCAACAAGCAAGAACCAGATACAAAACTAACATGGATGAACAATTGGAACGACGTCGGGGTGGAAGATCGCAGTGAAGATGAGACCAGGTTCTGCTATTTCCATCAACATTCATGCGCCAACTTTCAGTCCGTAACACTTGAGAAAGTTTATCCAAGTTCGGCCTAAAAAAGCAGCGATCTTCTTGGTTCATGAACCCAACTCGGAAGCAATATCCATGGATTGTCTTCACTGTGACCATTAAACTAGTGTATTCAGTTATGGCAAGGCCGAGCATCTTGAGTACATGTGTTCTGGCAGAGAAAATAATACACTGCAGGAAAAATAATATGGGAACACATCATGTTCAAAAAAACCCACCCTCCCAGATAGAGAAGAGGATTCTAGGAACATACTGTGTGCGTTTTAAAATGCTGTGGTAGGATGAGAAGGAACAAGTGCGGCGTCTCGCCGTGGGCGCAGAAATATGTAGGGTACTCGCACTTTGGGCACTGCAACTGAAAGACACTAGATTCAGTACAAAGAAAAATGCATCAACGGCGGCGGCTGCCATCCTAGGATTACCTGCGACCAAGGGACTTGGATTTATCGGGGATGGATGAAGAATTCGTACCTGGTTCTCCATGAGAAAAACCTATGCAATCGCCGAGCGGGGGTTTTCTCTGAACAAGCAGACGAGGGAGAAGGGGATTCAGGCCTAGTGAAATATTGCCGCTTCGTCCGTCCAGCTTACTACTAAAGCTCGAAAGGGGGGTTGTGATTTGACGGCTCATTGGGCATTACTGCGGCACTACGACCGTGGTGTGTCTACCGTGAAGTCGTGCACTCTAATTTGTGCATATGGCACGTGGACGCCGTTGCCGGTTGCCCCACATATCAGCGAAAGGAAGTAGAAAGACAGGAGTAACTAGTTACACATAAATATATTTTTTGACAGAGAGATACTCCCTCTGTAAAGAAATATACAAATCTTTTATATCACAGGCTCACCTTGCCGAGAAATATACTCCCTCTGCAACGCACGGGCATTATGGGGGTTCAGCTTTTTTTTAGGGGGGTTCAGCTGAGAATATAATACTCATATAGGCTCACAGTTCTGGACTTTGGGCCGCAGGCCGACCCTGCATGTTTGGGGGCCCATGTGTTCTACCTCAGTGCTTTTCATATTGCAAGCGATCGGTACTGCACTGGTTTTAGATGCTGTCGCAAGGAGAATACACAAAATTGAATAAAGCACGGCAGCTGTTGGAATGAAATTGAACGACAGTTCCTAACCAGCAATCAGAGTTGCAATTCTATCAATGATATACCATGTGATAAATAATACTGTCGTACTACTTATACACACAGGACACATGTTTCACCATGCCAGATTATTACATCAAAATCTCTCGGAGGATAGATCAGTTCGGCAGTTGCGTGCTGCTACTGAAGAATTTCAAAGTTGATTTGGACCAGCTCTCCTTGCCAAGAAAGTTCGATTTTGACATCATCCCCTACCGCAAGATATGATTTAGATTTGAACCTTGACCATCCTTTAGCATCAATCATCATGCGACCATCCTTTGTACTTACGGTATATTGAGCAGGTTCATTCACACCAAGGCTGCGCATGGTAAGAGAAACTTGGCCGCGGTCGCCCGGATTGTTGAACGACTCCCTCGTTGCTCTAGGAATTCTCTGTTTGAAAACAAGAAGAAATACCCAAACAGTTAGATCAACACAGTGAATCATGTGAAACAACATATAAAGAAAAAAGAACGAAGCACTTGGGCGGCCAATGCTTACCAAGAAGGTGGACATGTCGGTTTTTGTAAGGACTTTGGTATATGAAGTGCGAACTGCAGCCCAGTCTGTTTTCGGTGCAACTGCACGGGCCGGGCCAAATGCAAGTGCAAGTGTTGCTGCAGGTGCCGAAGCCACTGCTGCTGCCGGAGATGGTGCTCCTTGTAGAGCTGGTGCCGGTGTCGATGCCCGATCCTCCGGTAGATCAGACTGATCCGCTGACACGTTCGGTGCCCAATCCTCAGCTGGATCAGACTGAGCTGCTGCCGCTGTCAGTGCTAGAGCAACTGCCGGTGCTCGATCTATGCGAGACAGCAGCGATCGTGTCTGGTCTGCTATGATCAGCTTTCTAACTTGACTAGGATCCGTGACCGTGATCCAATTTTTTTCTTCATTTCTTTTAAACGCGAGAAGGACTAATTGTGGCATTTTTGTTAAACCAAACAGCAGTTCATCATAGGGATTCAGCTTGTACTCAGACAACAGACTAATCCAATTTTTCTCAGTAATATAAGTGATGGACAGTGCCTTCGTTACTGACACGACATAAGAAGTGAAACCTGCAAAAATAGCCATCGTAGAGCAAACCAAACGGTTTATTCTGTGATGAATGTCACATGGCAAAACCTGCATCGTAAAATTGCAGGAAAAGAAAGAAAACATGACATTAAATCAATAAGATTTAGACAGTAAATCAATAAGATTTACTTGATGTGACACGAGTGAATCCTTACCAGGAAATCACTATGTTGAAGTACTAAACAAAAGATTGATTGTCCAACTATGTGTGGCATGCAGGGGCCCTGCCTACTCCCACAAGCAGGACAGTCCAAAGGTCGTGACAAATCGTATGGACCGAACATCCATGGGACTAGAAATCCTGGTGGGTGCGTAAACCCTGCAATGCATATAGATATTGGAGTGTAACCATAATTGATAAACCGTCCTCACAAAAAATATGATCTGGATACTTCAAAATGTACAGATTGAATTGAGTGGACAGACATTAACATAGACCGTTCTCAGGACTGACCACACACCAAAAGCGGCAGTACTAATAAACAATACAGGGTTCACAAACACAAATCAAGTACTGAACAATAGTACTTACTACACACAAGCAAAGTTGCACTAACTAAACTCTGCAGACTATTTCTTGCCACCGACCTACGAGATGAACCCCGCATAACTGACTAGGCCATGGACTTCGTGTGAGATGTCTACATGCACCATCACCATCTTGTCAACCTTGGAGAACCTAATAGAGTGGCCTTTCTGCTCATAAAAATGATGATGAAGACATGCCGCATCGGATTTGTTGGGAAGCTTTACAAGAACCACACCCTTCGTAATCGAAGGCACAGCCAGGAAATTTTTGTGGTCAAGTACAGCCTCGAGAACACGCCTGACAACAATGCTATAGGAAAACACTAGTTCAAGACACGTGGTGACAAGGACACAACAGCTGGATAGTTCAGCAGTAGAACTCATCATCAGATCTTCTAGTTCACATGGCATGACTTTGAGAACTTCATCTCCACCGCGGACCTGGTTCTAATTCAAACAGAAACCATATTTCATTACTACCTCCGTTCAGAAATATAAGATGATTTTCGATATTATACTCCATATATGACTACATATACGGACAAAAATGAGTGAACAAAGACACTAGAACATGTCTTCAAAGGCATGAGAGCAGAGGGATTACATGTAATATCCATAACACAAGTTACTGAGGCAAATATACCCTCTTAAAAGGTAGCATTGCTGTTCATAAAGTACTCCCTCCGTCCCAAAATTCTTGTCTTAGATTTTTCTAGATACGGATGTATCAAGTCACATTTTAGTATTAGATACATTCGTATCTAGACAAATCTAAGACAAGAAAATTGGAACAAAGGGAGTAGTTGGAAGTAATCTATAAGAAATCAGTGTCAACCTCTCGCATGTTTTGGTCAAAAGAGGAATTTAGAACCGTCATTTGGTACACTAAAATCACATGCAAGATCACCCAGAAAGTTGTACTACCAGTACTAGTACTGCGTGTTAGATGAAAACACACGATCAAGATCGAGAAAAAGATCGTCAACAAGAGACATTACCTGGACTTGCTTAATGAGGGATCCCAGAGAGGGGGTTTGGACAGGGTGATGGCTTTGAGCTTGTCTGCAGTAGTCTCGGCGGGGTGCTTGCGCTTCTTCGTACCATGAGCCTCGATGACTTTGGCCAGAGCCATAGACATCACGTCGGCCGGTGCTCCGGCGTCCATCCAAGAGAGGAAGATGAGAGAGAAGAGTGAAAGGAGGAACGAGATGAGGGAGAAGCAAAGCGAGTGGGGGTTTTCTTCAAGAGAGGAAGCTGAGAGAGAAGAGTGAAATGATGGTTGCTTCGTCCATACAACTTACTGCTGGAAAGGAGGGGGCTTTGTGATTTGACGGCTCATTGGGCATTACTGCGGCGGTTCGATCGGGGTAGTCTACCGTCACTCTACTACGGAGTAATTTAGTGCATGGCTGGTGGACCCAGGTGTTGACTGTCCCACACGTCGGTGAAAGTGAGTAATTTAGTGCATGGCTGGAGGAGGATCCGCACGGTAGAGCGTGTCCACTGTTTTTCATTCTGAAGAAAAAAATGATTACAACAAGCGTTTCCACTCTTACAACGGAGGAGTGCGAAACACGGCAGCCACTTGAACATACACAGTGCTCCTATTACTAGGCATGTGCAGTGGTTCATATGTCAGTACTACACAATTTTGTTGCTAGTGTTGTGCGCATGTCAAATACTCCTATATGTAACATAGTACCACTTTTTTGACTGTCCGGTCGAGAATGAACGGTGAGATCAATGTTAACAGAACTAGGTCCACAGCGCATGGAGAGTATGGTGCTACAGTACTCCACGAAACATGAACCATATGAAGCACATCCTATAGTGTTAGACAGGGTGTATGAAGGATGCACGAGATGGGAGCAAAAGTTCCCTTCTCGACCCACTTTTCGGTGTTTGGCAGAGTGCATGAGTCCACACTAGTAGGTTGACAAAAATACACGAAGAGGAAACAACTATATTGAGATGAGAATGCAACCAAACACAACCACACGCTTTGTGCTACAGTGACGGATCTGCACCGTCTGAGTTTGATCCAACGGTCATGTTGCGCCGAGACATGGACATGCCCATGTAGAGGGCGCCTAAACACCACCGAAGTCCCTCTGCTTCTCGAGGAGCACGACGTTGGTGATGCAGGGTGCAACCGCCTGCAGAGCCCGCTCCCGGTCGACGGGAGCCAGCTCGTCAAAGACGGCGTCCAATGGCACGAATGGATTCCGATGACGGAGCCCTGAAAGGATTCGCCCGGCAATGGCGATGACAGCGTGCAACCCCTCCTTGTCCAGCTCAGCCCCCACCATCGCGCGGAGACAGCTCAGCTCCTCGGAGATATAGGTGAAGAAGGAGACCAGGTTAGGAAGCCGCAGCTCGTTGAAGTCGACCGGGTGGTCGAACGGGTTTAGCCCGACGGCCGGCATCGTCGCGCTGGCACGACGGTAGGCATCATGCAGCCGTAACACGTGCGTGGCAACTTGGTTCAACAAGTGGCTGAGACGATCCTGGACTTCGTCACGATCGGCCCGCTCGCGCTCCAGCGGGCTCCCCTGACGGCCTATCGTATCTCCCGCTTTCTGCAGCAACTCCGCCGATGCCTCGAGCATCTTTTTGGTGGACGCCTGCCGCTTTTGAAGCTCCATGAACTCCCGCACATAACGGAGGAGAATGGCACTCCTCTCCTCCTTGAGCTCACGGAACTCCACATCCTTGGCCCTGAGCTCCGCATCCTTGGCATGGAGCTCCTGTGTCAGGCGCCTCACCTCGGACTCCGTGATCTGCTGCGCCGCCATGGCACCAGGTAGAAGCAATGGGGAGAGGAAGCAAAGGGGGCGAAACGGCTGAAAGGCAATGCAATCTACGGGAAGGCGGAGGGAGCCAGCCGAGGAGCGGGGAATCTTTTGGTTTCACCACGGTAAAACCAGTCGAGGACTTCTCACATCAGGGAGCAGTGGGTTTTTACAGGCAGAGTCATCGTGACTAATTGCTACCGCGCCTGCTCTCGTCGATCAAAAAATTAAAAATCCTGCCTCACCTGCTCCCATCAATCAAAAAATTTAAAATCCTGCCGCACCCAAACACCAGAGCAATGCCGTGGTGGATATTTAAATTTACCTGCTGGCAAGTAGATAAAAAAAGGGGAGAAAAAACAAATGTGGCGGCGGCCTAGCTAATCGGTCGAACTAGCCCAACTAGCTAGCCAACGTGCTTCACTGATGTACTCGGCGGGAAAGGTGGTCTTTTGTGATATGACGACTCATTTACTTGCTTCGGCGGTACGACCGAGGAGGACCCAGAAAATGCGCGGTAGGGCGTCCCACGTCAGGAAGAATATATGTGTGCACCAGCCGGGAGGACCCCGAAACCGCGCGGTAGGGTGTGCCACGTCTCGGCATGGAGGAAAAATGTGCGTGTAAAAATATACTGTATCAGATGTAGTACCTATGGTTCCACCTAGGGACCCAGCCAGTCGGTCGAAAACACCCCACTAGCCACACAGCTTCATCATGCAAATGTGGCACGGTTAGCTCCGTATCGACCAGCCGCAATGTCTCTTGTTCTAGGCGATTCTTCTATTTTCCAAGCTTTTTCAGTTGTAATAACACCACGGCAAGCTAGCGCCGCTCTTCGTGTGTGCTCGTGCAAAGGTTAGACGATGGAGAGAAGAGAGATTGAGATCGCAGGCCTGGGACCCACCCGTAAGTGAGACAACGGTCATGCACGTGTTGACGAGGCACTCCCTCTACTCTACTCAACGCAAGTACCGTATACAATCAAGTTATGGGACAAAGCCAACAACCGTTCGTTTTTTCAGGCTATCGACTTACGCTTTGTAGTCCAGGTTGCCAGTTCGAATCTCATCTTTCATATTTGTTAGTTTTAGGCCCAAATTTGATTAATGACAAGTGGGACCCTCGTGTGTTGTTCCAATATTTCAGTGTAGGATGGTTTTTTTGAACAAACACTTTGCGCGGTTAGACAAGTAACGACACGAGTTACACGTATTTTGCAAGTTTTACGAACAAAAATGACAGCGGCATAGAATATCACATCCACCCCGCAGCTTAGATACTATGGTGATATGAGTTTTTACACCGTTGGAAGTGAGATCCAATGGCTTGGGAGTAGTCTTTGTAATTATGCGCAATTCCCAAATTCTCCAAAGTTTTTTTTGCAAATAAAACATTCAGGCCTCGTGTGTGCCGCTGCATCTTCGATCCAACGGCTCCCCGGTGCTAATATTAGGTGCTCCCTGTACCTTAATTACCCGCTACGGTGATATGAGCATCTAGGTCGTATGATCAGTGATCAGATGGCACATGCATAGTACTTGTACTTTCTGCGCATTTCCCAAACTCTACCAGCCGTATATTGTAAAAAACATTCAAACCTCCGACTGTGGGCCATTAGATCTCAGTGAACTCGTATCACCATAGAATCTATGGGGCGGGAGCACCTCATACTCTCCCATGCGAGAAAACATAAGGTGGTATCGCAGCTTGGATGCTACGGTGATACGAGCTTGGAGGTCGTTTGATCTGAGATCCAATGGAATCTGAGCAGCCTTTGTGCTTGTAAGTAGTGGCCAAACTCTTTTGGGGCTTTTCTGCAAAAAAACATTTGAACCACCGAGCAGGTGTTGGGTCACAAATCCAACGCCTCCGAAGAGCTTGCATCACCAAAGCATCTAAAGTGTGGTGGCACATGATATTCTTACATACAGGAGAATATGATGTCCTCCTTCATCTTAGATGCTATGGTGATACGAGCTTCGACGTCGTTGGATATGGGATCAAAGGGCATTTAAGTAGTTTTTGTACAAATTGTGTGCAATTCTCAAACTCATCAAGGTTTCCTGCAAAAAAATTAAGACACATCATGTGAGCTGCTATATCTCAGTTCTACAAGCTCCAAGCAACTCGTATCGGCATATAGGATGTAAGGCATGGGGGCACATGATATTCTCCCGGGGAGGAGGGGTGGGGGTGCACAACCAATCGGTGGTTGGGAGGGTGGGAACAAATATAATCTAAACAACCCTAAATAGAGCTCCACAATTTTATCTAAGGTCGAGGGGTTGACCCCCGACAATCATAGCTCTGCCTAAACACAACATTTGCATGTACTGTAGTACTAGACTTAATATTCATCTTTCAGTTTCATGTTCATTTTAAATATTGAACTGAGGACCATGGATGTCTTACATTTTACTCCCTTCATTTCTAAATATTAGTCCTTTTAGAGGCTTCAAATGGACTGGCACATACGGATGTATATCGACATATTTTAGAGGCTTCATTTTATTCACTCATTTTGCTCCGTATGTAGTCACTTGTTGAACTCTCTAAAAGACTAATATTTAGGAATAGAAGCAGTATTTTTGAACTCGTGTCATACATGCATGGGTTGGAAAAATAGATGCACTATACTTATGTTGGGGAACGTTGCAGAAAATTAAAATTTTTCCTATGGTTTCACCAAGATCCATCTATGAGTTCATCTAAGCAACGAGTCGAGGGAGTGAGTTTGCATCTACATACCACTTGTAGATCGCGTGCGGAAGCTTGCAAGGTGATGATGGAGTCGTACTCGAACGTGATTCGAATCACCGATGACCAAGTGCTGAACGGACAGCACCTCCGCGTTCAACACACGTACGGGACGGGAGACGTCTCCTCCTTCTTGATCCAGCAAGGGGGAAGGAGAGGTTGAGAAAGACAGCTCCACCGGCAGCACGACGGCGTGGTGATGGTGGAGAGGCAGTACTCCGACAGGGCTTCGCCAAGCACACAACGGAGGAGGAGAGGTGTTGGGGAGGGGAGGGCTGCGCCTTGGAGGGTGGTACGGCTGCCCTCCCCTCACCCCTCTATTTATAGGGGGAAGGGAGAAGGGGGCCGGCCCCCTAGAACCCATCTAGGGGGGTGCGGCGGCCAAGGGGAGAGGGGGAGAGGGTGGCTTGCCCCCCAAGCCAAGGGGGCGCCCCCCTCTAGGGTTCCCCCCTCAACCCTAGGCGCAAGGGCCCAAGGGAGGGGGTGCGGCCAGCCCACCAGGGGCTGGCTCCCTGCCCCACGCAGCCCATGTGGCCCCCCGGGAGGGGTGGCCCCTCCCGGTGGACCCCCGGAACCCTTCCGGTGGCCCCGGTACAATACCGGTATGACCCCGAAACTTCCCAGTGTCCGTTTGACAACTTCCCATATATAAATCTTTACCTCCGGACCCTTCCGGAGCTCCTCGTGACGTCCAGGATCCCATCCGGGACTCCGAACAACATTTGGTAGTCACATACTAGTCTTCCTAATAACCCTAGCGTCACCGAACCTTAAGTGTGTAGACCCTACGGGTTCGGGAGACATGCAGACATGACCTAGACGCTCTCAGGTCAATAACCAACAGCGGGATCTGGATACCCATGATGGCTCCCACATGCTCCTCGATGTTGTCATCGGATGAACCACGATGTCGAGGATTCGATCAAACCCTGTATGCAATTCCCTTTGTCAATCGGTACGTTACTTGCCTGAGACTCGATCGTCGGTATCCCAATACCTTGTTCAGTCTCATTACTGGCAAGTCACTTTACTCGTACCGTAATGCATGATCCCGTGTCCAACACCTTGGTCACATTGAGCTCATTATGATGATGCATTACCGAGTGGGCCCAGAGATACCTCTCCGTCATACGGAGTGACAAATCCCAGTCTCGATCCGTGTCAACCCAACAGATACTTTCGGAGATACCTATAATGCACCTTTATAGTCACCCAGTTACGTTGTGACGTTTGATACACCCAAGGCACTCTTACGATATCCGGGAGTTACACGATCTCATGGTCGAAGGAAGAGATACTTGACATTGGCAAAGCTCTAGCAAAACGAACTACACGATCTTTTATGCTATGCTTAGAATTGGGTCTTGTCCATCACATCATTCTCCTAATGATGTGATCCCGTTATCAACGACATCCAATGTCCATAGTCAGGAAACCATGACTATCTGTTGATCACAACGAGCTAGTCAACTAGAGGCTCACCAGGGACATATTGTGGTCTAAGTATTCACACGTGTATTACGATTTCCGGATAATACAGTTATAGCATGAATAAAAGACATTTATCATGAACATTGAAATATAATAATACTTTTATTATTGCCTCTAGGGCATATTTCCAACAGTCTCCCACTTGCACTAGAGTCACTAATCTAGTTACATTGTGATGAATCGAACACCCATAGAGTTCTGGTGTTGATCATGTTTTGCACGCGAGAGAGGTTTAGTCAGCGGATCTGCGACATTCAGATCCCTGTGCACCTTGCAAATCTCTATGTCTCCATCTTGAACATTTTCACGGATGGAGTTGAAACGACGCTTGATGTGCCTGGTCTTCTTGTGAAACCTGGGCTCCTTGGCGAGGGCAATAGCTCCAGTGTTGTCACAGAAGAGTTTGATCGGCCCCGACGCATTGGGTATGACTCCTAGGTCGGTGATGAACTCCTTCACCCAAATCGCTTCATGCGCTGCCTCCGAGGCTGCCATGTACTCCACTTCACATGTAGATCCCGCCACGACGCTCTGCTTGCAGTTGCACCAGCTTACTGCTCCACCATTCAACATATACACGTATCCGGTTTGTGACTTAGAGTCATCCAGATCTGAGTCGAAGCTAGCGTCGACGTAACCCTTTACGACGAGCTCTTCGTCTCCTCCATAAACGAGAAACATGTCCTTCGTCCTTTTCAGGTACTTCAGGATATTCTTGACCGCTGTCCAGTGTTCCTTGCCGGGATTACTTTGGTATCTTGCTACCAAACTTACGGCAAGGTTTACATCGGGTCTGGTACACAGCATGGCATACATAATAGATCCTATGGCTGAAGCATAGGGGATGACACTCATCTCTTCTTTATCTTTTGCCGTGGTCGGTGACTGAGCCGAGCTCAGTCTCACACCTTGTAACATAGGCAAGAACCCCTTCTTGGACTGATCCATTTTGAACCTCTTCAAAATCTTATCAAGGTATGTGCTTTGTGAAAGACCTATGAGGCGTCTCGATCTATCTCTATAGATCTTGATGCCTAATATGTAAGCAGCTTCTCCAAGGTCCTTCATTGAAAAACACTTATTCAAGTAGGCCTTAATGTTGTCCAGAAATTCTATATTATTTCCCATCAAGAGTATGTCATCTACATATAATATGAGAAATGCTACAGAGCTCCCACTCACTTTCTTGTAAACGCAGGCTTCTCCATAAGTCTGCATAAACCCAAACGCTTTGATCATCTCATCAAAGCGAATGTTCCAACTCCGAGATGCTTGCACCAGTCCATAAATGGATCGCTGGAGCTTGCATACTTTGTTAGCGTTCCGAGGATCGACAAAACCTTCCGGCTGCATCATATACAGCTCTTCCTTAAGATGCCCGTTAAGGAATGCCGTTTTCACGTCCATCTGCCACATCTCATAATCATAGTATGCGGCAATTGCTAACATGATTCGGACGGACTTCAGCTTCGCTACGGGAGAGAAAGTCTCGTCGTAGTCAATCCCTTGAACTTGTCGATAACCCTTAGCGACAAGTCGAGCCTTATAGATGGTAACATTTCCATCCGCGTCCGTCTTCTTCTTAAAATCCATTTGTTTTCTATCGCTCGCCGATCATCGGGCAAGTCTGTCAAAGTCCATACTTTGTTTTCATACATGGATTCTATCTCGGATTTCATGGCTTCAAGCCATTTGTTGGAATCCGGGCCCACCATCGCTTCTTCATAGTTCGAAGGTTCATTGTTGTCTAACAACATGATTTCCAGGACAGGGTTGCCGTACCACTCTGGTGCGGAACGTGTCCTTGTGGACCTACGAAGTTCAGCAGTAACTTGATCCGAAGTACCTTGATCATCATCATTGTTTTCCTCTTCAGTTGGTGTGGGCATCACAGGAATGGTTTCCTGCGCTGCGCCACTTTCCCGTTCAAGAGGTAGTACTTCATCGAGTTCTACTTTCCTCCCACTTACTTCTTTCGAGAGAAACTCTTTTTCCAGAAAGCATCCATTCTTGGCAACAAAGATCTTGCCTTCGGATCTTAAGTAGAAGGTATACCCGACAGTTTCCTTAGGGTATCCTATGAATACGCATTTTTCCGACTTGGGTTCGAGCTTTTCAGGTTGAAGTTTCTTGACATAAGCATCGCATCCCCAAACTTTTAGAAACGACAGCTTAGGTTTCTTTCCAAACCATAATTCATACGGTGTCGTCTCAACGGATTTAGACGGTGCCTTATTTAAAGTGAATGTAGCTGTCTCTAGAGCGTATCCCCAAAATGATAGCGGTAAATCAGTAAGAGACATCATAGACCACACCATATCCAATAGGGTGCGATTACGACGTTCGGACACACCGTTTCGCTGAGGTGTTCCAGGCGGCGTGAGTTGTCAAACGATTCCACATTTCCTTAAGTGTGTACCAAATTCGTGACTTAAGTATTCTCCTCCACGATCTGATCGTAAGAATTTTATCTTTCGGTCACGTTGATTCTCTACCTCATTCTGAAATTCCTTGAACTTTTCAAAGGTCTCAGACTTGTGTTTCATTAAGTAGACATACCCATATCTACTCAAGTCATCAGTGAGAGTGAGAACATAACGATATCCTCGGCGAGCCTCAACGCTCATTGGACCGCACACATCGGTATGTATGATTTCCAACAAGTTGGTTGCTCGCTCCATTGTTCCGGAGAACGGAGTCTTGGTCATTTTGCCCAAGAGGCATGGTTCGCACGTGTCAAACGATTCATAATCAAGAGACTCTAAAAGTCCATCGGCATGGAGCTTCTTCATGCGCTTGACACCAATGTGACCAAGGCGGCAGTGCCACAAGTATGTGGGACTATCGTTATCAACTTTAAATCTTTTGGCATCTACACTATGAACATGTGTAATATTACGCTCGAGATTCATTAAGAATAAACCATTGACCATCGGAGCATGACCATAAAACATATCTCTCATATAAATCGAACAACCATTATTCTCAGACTTAAATGAGTAGCCATCTCGTATAAACGAGATCCAGATACAATGTTCATGCTCAAACTTGGCACTAAATAACAATTATTAAGGTTCAAAACTAATCCCGTAGGTAAATGTAGAGGCAGCGTGCCGACGGCGATCATATCGACTCTGGAACCATTCCCGACGCGCATAGTCACCTCGTCCTTCGCCAGTCTCCGTTTATTCCGCAGCTCCTGCTGTGAGTTACAAATATGAGCAACGGCACCGGTATCAAATACCCAGGAGTTACTACGAGTACTGGTAAGGTACACATCAATCACATGTATATCAAATATACCTTTGGTGTTGCCGGCCTTCTTATCTGCTAAGTATTTGGGGCAGTTCCGCTTCCAGTGACCCTTCCCCTTGCAATAAAAGCACTCAGTCTCAGGCTTGGGTCCATTCTTTGACTTCTTCCCGGTAACTGGCTTACCAGGCGCAGCAACATCTTTGCCGTCCTTCTTGAAGTTCTTCTTACCCTTGCCCTTCTTGAACTTAGTGGTCTTATTGACCATCAACACTTGATGTTCTTTCTTGATTTCAGCCTCTGCTGACTTCAGCATCGAGAACACTTCAGGAATGGTCTTTTCCATCCCCTGCATGTTGTAGTTCATCACAAAGCTCTTGTAGCTTGGTGGGAGCGACTGGAGGATTCTGTCAATGACCGCCTCATCTGGGAGGTTAATGTTCAGCTGGGTCATACGGTTGTGCAACCCAGACATCTTCAGGATGTGCTCACTGACAGAACTGTTTTCCTCCATCTTACAACTGTAGAACTTGTCGGAGACATCATATCTCTCGACCCGGGCATGAGCTTGAAAAACTAGTTTCAGCTCTCCGAACATCTCATATGCTCCGTGGTGCTCAAAACGCTTTTGGAGCCCCGGTTCTAAGCTGTAAAGCATGCCGCACTGAACGAGGGAGTAATCATCAGCACGAGACTGCCAAGCATTCATAATGTCTTGGTTCTCTGGGATGGGAGCGTCACCTAGCGGTCCTTCTAGGACATATTGTTTCCTGGCAGCTATGAGGATGATCCTCAGGTTCCGGACCCAGTCCGTATAGTTGCTGCCATCATCTTTCAGCTTGGTTTTCTCTAGGAACGCGTTGAAGTTCATGTTGACATTAGCGTTGGCCATTGATCTACAAGACATATTTGCAAAGGTTTTAGACTAAGTTCATGATAATTAAGTTCTAATCAAATTATGAACTCCCACTCAGATTAGACATCCCTTTAGTCATCTAAGTGTTACACGATCCGAGTCGACTAGGCCGTGTCCGATCATCACGTGAGACAGACTAGTCATCGTCGGTGAACATTCTCATGTTGATCGTATCTTCCATACGACTCGTGTTCGACCTTTCGGTCTCCGTGTTTCGAGGCCATGTTTGCACATGCTAGGCTCATCAAGTTAACCCTAAGTGTTTTCGCTGTGTAAAACTGTCTTACACCCGTTGTATGTGAACGTAAGAATCCATCACACCCGATCATCACGTGGTGCTTAGAAGCGACGAACTGTAGCAACGGTGCACAGTTAGGGGAGAACACTTCTTGAAATTTTTGTAAGGGATCATCTTATTTACTACCATCGTCCTAAGTAAACAAGATGCATAAACATAATAAACATAAAATGCAATTATATAGTTGTGACATGATATGGCCAATATCATATAGCTCCATTGATCTTCATCTTCGGGGCTCCATGATCATCTTGTCACCGGCTTGACACCATGATCTCCATCATCATGATCTCCATCATCGTGTCTTCATGAAGTTGTCACGCCAATGACTACTTCTACTTCTATGACTAACGTTTAGCAATAAAGTAAAGTAGTTTACATGACGTTATTCAATGACACGAAGGTCATACAAAAAATAAAGACAACTCCTATGGCTCCTGCCGGTTGTCATACTCATCGACATGCAAGTCGTCATTCCTATTACAAAGAACATGATCTCATACATCACAATTCATCATTCATCACAACTTCTGGCCATATCACATCACATGATCAATCGCTGCAAAAACAAGTTAGACGTCCTCTAATTGTTGTTGCATCTTTTACGTGGCTGCAATTGGGTTCTAGCAAGAACGTTTTCTTACCTACGAATCACCACAACGTGATTTTGTCAACTTCTATTTACCCTTCATAAGGGCCCTGTTCATCGATTCCGCTCCAACTAAAGTGGGAGAGACAGACACCCGCCAGCCACCTTATGCAACTAGTGCATGTCAGTCGGTGGAACCGGTCTCACGTAAGCGTACGTGTAAGGTTGGTCCGGGCCGCTTCATCCCACAATACCGTTGAGCAAGAAAAGACTAGTAGAGGCAAGTAAGATGACAAAATCCACGCCCACAACAAAATTGTGTTCTACTCGTGCAAAGAGAACTACGCATAGACCTAGCTCATGATGCCACTGTCGGGGAACGTTGCAGAAAATTAAAATTTTTCCTACGGTTTCACCAAGATCCATCTATGAGTTCATCTAAGCAACGAGTCGAGGGAGTGAGTTTTCATCTACATACCACTTGTAGATCGCGTGCGGAAGCTTGCAAGGTGATGATGGAGTCGTACTCGAACGTGATTCGAATCACCGATGACCAAGTGCTGAACGGACAGCACCTCCACGTTCAACACACGTACGGGACGGGAGACGTCTCCTCCTTCTTGATCCAGCAAGGGGGAAGGAGAGGTTGAGGAAGACAGCTCCACCGGTAGCACGACGGCGTGGTGATGGTGGAGAGGCAGTACTCCGACAGGGCTTCGCCAAGCACACAACGGAGGAGGAGAGGTGTTGGGGAGGGGAGGGCTGCGCCTTGGAGGGTGGTACGGCTGCCCTCCCCTCACCCCTCTATTTATAGGGGGAAGGGAGAAGGGGGCCGGCCCCCTAGAACCCATCTAGGGGGGTGCGGCGGCCAAGGGGAGAGGGGGAGAGGGTGGCTTGCCCCCCAAGCCAAGGGGGCGCCCCCCTCTAGGGTTCCCCCCTCAACCCTAGGCGCAAGGGCCCAAGGGAGGGGGTGCGGCCAGCCCACCAGGGGCTGGCTCCCTGCCCCACGCAGCCCATGTGGCCCCCCGGGAGGGGTGGCCCCTCCCGGTGGACCCCCGGAACCCTTCCGGTGGCCCCGGTACAATACCGGTATGACCCTGAAACTTCCCGGTGTCCGTTTGACAACTTCCCATATATAAATCTTTACCTCCGGACCCTTCCGGAGCTCCTCGTGACGTCCAGGATCCCATCCGGGACTCCGAACAACATTCGGTAGTCACATACTAGTCTTCCTAATAACCCTAGCGTCACCGAACCTTAAGTGTGTAGACCCTACGGGTTCGGGAGACATGCAGACATGACCTAGACGCTCTCAGGTCAATAACCAACAGTGGGATCTGGATACCCATGATGGCTCCCACATGCTCCTCGATGTTGTCATCGGATGAACCACGATGTCGAGGATTCGATCAAACCCTGTATGCAATTCCCTTTGTCAATCGGTACGTTACTTGCCTGAGACTCGATCGTCGGTATCCCAATACCTTGTTCAGTCTCGTTACCGGCAAGTCACTTTACTCGTACCGTAATGCATGATCCCGTGTCCAACACCTTGGTCACATTGAGCTCATTATGATGATGCATTACCGAGTGGGCCCAGAGATACCTCTCCGTCATACGGAGTGACAAATCCCAGTCTCGATCCGTGTCAACCCAACAGATACTTTCGGAGATACCTGTAATGCACCTTTATAGTCACCCAGTTACGTTGTGACGTTTGATACACCCAAGGCACTCTTACGATATCCGGGAGTTACACGATCTCATGGTCGAAGGAAGAGATACTTGACATTGGCAAAGCTCTAGCAAAACGAACTACACGATCTTTTATGCTATGCTTAGAATTGGATCTTGTCCATCACATCATTCTCCTAATGATGTGATCCCGTTATCAACGACATCCAATGTCCATAGTCAAGAAACCATGACTATCTGTTGATCACAACGGGCTAGTCAACTAGAGGCTCACCAGGGACATATTGTGGTCTAAGTATTCACACGTGTATTACGATTTCCGGATAATACAGTTATAGCATGAATAAAAGACATTTATCATGAACATTGAAATATAATAATACTTTTATTATTGCCTCTAGGGCATATTTCCAACAACTTATTGGATTGTTGTTGTGTTCGTGCGTGTGTGTCTGTGTGTGTGTGTGTGTGTGTGTGTGTGTGTGTGTGTGGTCATATGCTTGATACATACAAAGTTTTCTCACCTCCATATTGTTCATCTTTCAAATTTGAATTTGCATTGGAAAACTTACTAGGGATACCATGAAATGTGAAATCCACGTTGAGATCACTATATCACAAATTCACTCTAATTCAATGACTCGTCATAAATCAATTACCACGTTGAGATTAGTATTTGCAAGGAAAATACGGGTATTGTAATACACATAGATTCGTTCAGCAATTTAAAAGGTTCCTGTCGTATTCTCAAATGGTAGGACCCAACGGCGTACCAGCCAGACCTTGGCTCGTGTTGATCCTAAAAAAACGGGCTTGTGTCCTTCGGTGGCGTGCGTGGTACGCACATTAGGCAACCCCAACCAGTCGAGCCTCAGCGTTTCAAGTCGAAATATTTGGCGGCCAGAATTCCAGCCCTAGGAAATTCCCCTCATGTCCCCGGTCCATAATGACTACCGAGGAACAACGGAGGGATGCTTTAGTAACTAGACAATGTTATCTACCGTGCCGAGCACGGTTCAATTCCCACGGTCGCCGCTCGTCAATTTCACCTGTCAACTGCATTGCCTAGTACTACTACTACTACACCAGGATCAGCACCGAATTGAGCCCGTTTGTTCGTGCCTAGTACTTGAGGTAATATATCAGGCAATGCACTGGTACGGAGGGATTATCCTATTACTCCCTCCTTTCCGGTTTATAGGGCTTATCTGAAAATTTTAGTTTTCCCATTTTATAAGTCTCAATTTGGTTGTTCCCCATCACATGTTCAGATTTCAAGGTGCAATAAATCATTACATGCAAGTATTAAGAGAAAATTGACCAATGCATGTACATTATGCATGCATGCATTGCAATTAATGCATTCGTAAACACAATTTTTGAGGAAAACAAGCGCATTAATTGAGTGGTTTTGCAAACTAAAACAATTGTTCCACCACTCACCATCTACCTTTGTTGGTGAGATTTTTGAATTGAGCCCTATAAACCGGAAAGGAGGTTTAACTAAGCAAAATGTTTGACCAAATCCTTTCTTATGAAATACAACAGGACAGATGTACGGCTTGAAAATTTATTGCATGATGCAGGTTATGATATTGTTTCGAATCCTGGGTCTTAAATTTTAGAAAATCCAAAAGGGAGCATAAATTCTTGAAACTAAGCATGGTCACGTGATATGGCACAAATATTACTTCGTAAGTTTTTTCTTCAATTCGAGACAAGCTGCTTATGACAAGTTGCACAAATGAAGAGCCAAGGTATTTTGGAACAAAGACATGTCATGTTTTTTTTGAGGGAAAAGACCTGTCACGTTAAGGTGAACGCTTTCACTATTGAAACCGTGGGTGTTTACGTGCCTCCATGAGTCCCCGCTTCTCATCGGCAGGTGCCGTCCCAGCAAGTGTGTGAGTCGACAGGAGGCGTGCGAGCAGACCGCTGCGTCAGCTATCAGGGAGGCATGCGAGCAGACCGCTGTGCAGACTCACCGGAGGCGAGCCCTTTGACCAGGCTCTGCCGCCCACCGTCGTCCCAACTGCTCCCACTTTTAATGTCGCTGATGCCGCAGTTTAAAATCAACCCCGCACTACCCGGTATCACTACAATCCTCTCTCTTCCTCTCCGATTCTCCTGTCGTCTACCTCCAACTAGCCTGACCTAAATGTATGCCATGTCGCATCACGATGGTCTGCCCTTAGTGTTCCAGTTTCATGAGGAAGACACCCAACTGGAGTCTCAAGAACATAAGGCGCTTTGGGACGAGCTTGAACTAGCCTTGCGAGAAGACGCCGTGCCTGTCCCCGCTCCCGTTCTGGCTCCCGTTGCCCCGACTGTGCCAGGGCCCATCCCCGTGGCATTGATGGGCTGGGAGCCGCACATTGTCACCGAGCTTGATGCCACGGGGTTCCACGAGGTCCCCGCTGACTTTCACGCGCCCGTGCACCTGCCAATGCATGCGCCTGCGCGTGTACTGACGCGCACGCCCGTGCCGGTGCCCGTGCACCTGCCAGCGCATGTACTGATGTGCGCGCCCGTGCCGGTGCCCATGCACACGAATGTCTCTGCTGCGCCGTTGACAGCGCCTATCCCCGCGCGGGTGCTAGTGCCCCCCTCAGTGGCATGGATGGCCGCCGTCGACCGCTTCCTTGCACCAACGCCAGTCGCCTCCTCCCGCCAGTTGACTCGCTCCGAAGTCCAGAACATTTTGGCCTTCCTTGAAGCTAGGCCAACATACAGGAGTACGCCAACAACATCGCAAGACGCCGCCGTCGCCGTCGGTCAGTGGCCCGACGACACACAGAGCACGGCAGAGGAGCCGCTTCCCACCGCGAGACGCCCCCGCCGCCGCCACGTAATCTAAATTTGCCATGAAAAACGTTCAGATTGCCATGCTTAAAATCCAAACGTTTATCATTTCCGTTTATTTTATATCGATCGTCGTATAATTTAAAGTCGGAGTCAGACTTAACGAAATGTATGGTTTGATCGATTGAATGTGCTGCTAGAGCCATATCAAATTAAATATAAAACGTCATCAAGCCACATGTATTCCTTGTCATCCAACGACCTAGACTGCTTCAATGTCGAGCGCTCAACACGTTTAGCATGCAGTTAATTTCATGCCAAAAATAGTGCTAATCACATGACAACACGCAAATAATATCCTAGTAGTTAATATCCGCATGCACTTAATATACTTCCAAATTAACTTGCATTGCACGTACACAGTGACAAGTGCTGCTAGTACGTGAAACTGGTGCCGTGACTTGTGAACGTGTCCAGATATGGTCAACGGCAACATCGCCCGCGAGTTCTTCCTGTTTGCCCGTGCGTCTAAACGCAGAAGGGGAGGAGAGAGAGAGAGCACACATGGAACCCACCAGTAAGTGAAGGTGAATAGTACTAAAAATAATATTACATGTTATCCATTAATTAGGCTGTGGTAATATAAAAACATTATGTGAACAAAGGGGGTACAACAAACATTGCTATTCTACGTATGTTGCCTATTGACATGCGGCTTGAAGGCCCGGTCGCCTGTTCGATCCTCGTCCTTTATTTTTTAATTTGTATATGGGTCCAAATTTGTTTCATGACATGTGGGCCCCTTGGTGTGTAGTTTGTAGCACTTTAATTTGTGGGTCGAAATTTGTTCCATTCCAAGTGGACTATCGGTGTGTAGTTTTGTAGCTTATTTATAATAATTAAAGAGAACAACATAGTTTTTTCAATAATACCATGGTGCGACGTTGAAGGTGAGAAAGGACGTGCGAGAGAGTGATGACCGATCCAGAGGGAAATCAACTAGGGGAGTTGCATGGGTTTCAACGGCGTTTGGAGTAGTTGTGGGCCAAATGCTACGAAAATATAATCTAAACCGACCAGAATAAATGCCTACCCAAATTAATAGAAGGTTGGAGTGCCCCTCGCAATGTAAATAGCTCCGGCTTTGCGAGGGTTGGATAGGTAGTAGCTTCAACACGTGGAAGATACGGTATGAGAAAGCGAGGTCAATTGAGAGACATATAGATAGAGAGACAAAGTGAGTGTGGTCCGACATTCATTAAACAAATATATATGCTCCGGAGAGATATTGTCCGATTGAGCTTTTGGTAAGGGTGTGGGCTATAACATAGAGCTTGAGAGATGATCCAGTCACAGACGTGTAGATATCTTTTGTGCGTAGGAGGAAGCAAGGTCAACCGATCACATAGGGTCGCCGTGCGATCGAAAGAGTGAGACGGGTTGGAGAGAGTGACCTAGATAGATGATGTGCGTGAGAGAGTATACAATGTGAATAGGTCGAATTGGGCTCAAACATGGTGATATATCGTTTTTGTCCGAGAAAGAGCGAGGTAAATCGAGACATACACACACACACAGAGAGAGAGAGAGATTGAGTGAGCGTGGCCCACCATGAGGTCGAAAGAGTGGCGGCGTCTTGGATGGACTGGCCTAGATAGACAATCTGCGTGAGAGAGTATAGAGTGTGTCGATCGAGGCCCGAACAGGGAGATATATCATTTGTGTGTGAAAGAAAACGAGGTTAAACAAGACTCAGATAAAGAGAGCGAGATTGAGAGAGTGTGGCCTGCCGTGCGGAAGAAAGAGTGAGACAGTCTCGAGGGAGTGACCTAGATATACAACGTGCGTTTGTGCGCACGAGAGGTTGGGGGGCTAGATAGGCAATGCATGTATTTAGCGCGAGAGGGTGAGAGGGAGAGGGGGGAGAGAGAGAGCTTGGCATGGGGTGCAATGGCGGGTGTGTGAGGTAAATACATTTGGTAACAGGAGTGGAAAAACGGGTTGTGTAGTTGAGAG